>NC_069504.1:433277531-433577531 GCF_027579735.1 Bombina bombina | reverse complement strand
TTTACATGCTGGCGTGTCATTTACAATAGCTGCTGTTGCCTATTTATACTGAAAATATAAATACATGAGTATTATCTTTAGAAATGTTATGTAAACAAGAGAGAGCCAACAGCAATAAGTTCCCAGTGGGTGAAAGAGAAAGGCTATAAAATGTTTCTTTTAAATTGCTCTAAGTATGGGCCATTGTGTACAGACAGAGAGCTGAGATATGGGGGCCTTAAAGTATAGAAAAATAGTTACGATTAGGAGGTCTGCTATTTCTGCAGACTCAGACCATTTATATGGCCATGTTCTTGAGAACATAAGATTATAAAAACAAACATACAGAAGCCATTCTCAATACGTTATACTCTGCAGCTAGTATAACAAGGTATTGGGGTCCTGATCTCATTTTCGCATGTAAATATCTCATATGAAAATGTTTGCCCTGGCCAATGCATTTGGACTATACAGTAACAATGAACAGAGCTTTAATGATACCATGAATGCTAATACACATCTGAAATGTATCATGTGGCCATTTCAGAATGTCTTGCTCATGTGCAACATAATAGAGCAATTCCAAATAGTCTTAGGATACTTGCAAAGATTTTGTGGCATAACAATATCCTTGATTTGTTGAATTTTCAGCTCCATGTTAAAAATAGGGCTTTTCTCTGTGAGAAGAAAACTTGATTGTGGCAGCGGAAAATAGCTGAAAACTATTGTGATTACACTGAAACGAAAAGTGACTTTTTGGCAAGAAAAAATGTTGAAAACATCTCAACCAATAGATTGTGACTGACCCCTATGTGCTTAACTCTTGCAAAGTTAAAGGCAGCTCCAGAGCTGCAATGCATTACTGGGACCTACCTTAGCATACTCCGTGAGACAAAGACAAGAGGCATATGTGTGTAGTCACCAATTATCAACTAGTACTGCTGTTCCTAAACGTGCCTTGGTTTGCATTTTAACAATAGATACAGATCGAAAAAGTACATTTGATAATGGAAGTAAATTGAAAAGTCAAAGCAATTTTAAAGGAACAGTAAAGTCAAAATTAAACTTTCATGATTCAGGTGTGCATTTTTAAACACCTTTCCAAATGATCTAATTTGCTTAGTTCTCTTGGTATCCTTTGTTGAAAAGTATACCTAGGTAGGCCCATGAGCAGCTTTTTACTTTTGGGTGCTAGCTGTCAATTGGTTGCTGTACATATATGCCTTTTGTCATAGGCTCACACTATGTGCTCAGCTAGCTCCCAGTAGTACATTGCTGTTCCTTCAACAAAGGATACCAAGAAAATGAAGCAAATTTGATAATAGAAGTAGATTTTAAAGTTGTCTACAATTGTATGCTCTATCTGAATAATGGAAGAAAAAACTTAGGTTTCATGTCCCTTTATCCAAACCATCAAGTATATGTGAGGGGCTATTTGGAAGTGTGTGATTTTTATTAGCAGTGTTACAAGACAGTTAAACATACGCTTTGGAACACAGTGTTTTAACATATATATTAGCATTAATTTCCTATTGATGTAGTTGGCAAATTATTATTAGAGCAGATAGAGGGGATCAATTATGTGCATAATAAAAAAATGATGATGTGCATGCGGGCCGCCATGATGATTCTACCTAGGTAGAACATCATTACAGGACTGGCATAGTGCTATATTACGAGTGGAATGCTATTGTGAATTAGATAGACATAGGCTTTTTTGCGCATGTTGGGTTGCGCGCATATTACAAGTTGAAAGTTTAAGTTTTTGCGTGAGCGAAAACCCAACACACGCAAAAAAGTTGAACTTCTAATATCACGACTGCAAACGTATTCTCCCATACTGCAAAAAAACAGAATTTATGCTTACCTGATAAATTTCTTTCTCTTGTGATGTATCAAGTCCACGGATTCATCCATACTTGTGGGATATTCTCCTTCCTAACAGGAAGTGGCAAAGAGAGCACCCACAGCAGAGCTGTCTATATAGCTCTTCCCTTAGCTCCACCCCCCCAGTCATCCGACCGAAGGCTAGGAAGAAAAAGGAGAAACTATAGGGTGCAGAGTTGACTGAAGTTTTTAAAATAAAAATATACTACCTGTCTTAAACATTCAGGGCGGGCCGTGGACTCGATACATCACAAGAGAAAGAAATTTATCAGGTAAGCATAAATTCTGTTTTCTCTTGTAAGATGTATCGAGTCCACGGATTCATCCATTCTTGTGGGATACCAATACCAAAGCTTTAGGACACGGATTAAGGGAGGGACAAGACAGGTACTTTAAACGGAAGGCACCACTGCTTGTAGAACCTTTCTCCCAAAAATAGCCTCAGAAGAAGCAAAAGTATCGAATTTGTAAAATTTGGAAAAAGTATGAAGCGAAGATCAAGTCGCCGCCTTACAAATCTGTTCAACAGAAGCCTCATTTTTAAAAGCCCATGTGGAAGCCACTGCTCTAGTAGAATGAGCAGTAATTCTTTCAGGAGGCTGCTGGCCAGCAGTCTCATAAGCCAAACGGATGATGCTTTTCAGCCAAAAAGAAAGAGAGGTAGCCCTAGCCTTTTGACCTCTCCGCTTACCAGAGTAAACAACAAACAATGAAGATGTTTGACGGAAATCTTTAGTTGCTTGTAAGTAGAACTTTAAAGCACGAACCACATCAAGATTGTGCAACAGACGTTCCTTCTTTGATGAAGGATTAGGACACAGTGAAGGAACAACAATTTCCTGATTGATATTCCTGTTCGAAACAACCTTAGGAAGGAATCCAGGTTTGGTACGCAAAACCACCTTATCTGCATGGAAAACAAGGTAAGGTGAGTCACACTGTAAAGCAGATAACTCAGAAACTCTTCGAACCGAAGAGATAGCTACTAAAAACAAAACTTTCCAAGATAGAAGCTTAATATCTATGGAATGCATAGGTTCAAACGGAACCCCTTGAAGAACTTTAAGAACTAAGTTTAGGCTCTATGGCGGAGCAACAGGTTTAAATACAGGCTTGATCCTGACTAAGGCCTGACAAAATGCTTGAACGATCAGGTACATCTGCCAGACGTTTGTGTAAAAGAATAGACAAAGCAGATATCTGTCCTTTTAAGGAACTAGCTGATAATCCCTTCTCCAATCCTTCTTGGAGAAAAGACAATATTCTAGGAATCCTAATCTTACTCCATGAGTAACCCTTGGATTCACACCAATAAAGATTTTTACGCCAAATCTTATGATAGATTTTCCTGGTGACAGGCTTTCTAGCTTGAATCAGGGTATCAATGACCGACTCAGAGAAACCACACTTTGATAGAATCAGGCGTTCAATCTCCAAGCAGTCAGAGGCAGAGAAATTAGATTTGGATGCTTGAACGGACCTTGGATTAGAAGGTCCTGCCTCATTGGCAGAGTCCACGGTGGAAAAGATGACATGTCCACTAGGTCTGCATACCAAGTCCTGTGTGGCCACGCAGGTGCTATCAGAATCACCGAAGCTCTCTCCTGCTTGATTCTGGCAACCAGACGTGGGAGGAGAGGAAACGGTGGAAATACATAGGCCAGATTGAAGGACCAGGGCACTGCTAGAGCATCTATCAGTACCGCCTGGGGATCCCGGGACCTGGACCCGTAACAAGGAAGTTTGGCGTTCTGATGGGACGCCATCAGATCCAATTCTGCTGTGCCCCATAGCTGAGTCAGCTGGGCAAATACCTCTGGATGGAGTTTCCACTCCCCCGGATGAAAAGTTTGACGACTTAGGAAATCTGCCTCCCAGTTCTCTACCCCTGGGATATAGATTGCTGAGAGATGGCAAGAGTGATCCTCCGCCCATCAGATTATTTTGGTTACCTCCATCATCGCTAGAGAACTCTGAGTTCCTCCTTGATGATTGATATAAGCTACAGTCGTGATGTTGTAAGACTGAAATCTGATGAATTTGGCCCCAGCAAGCTGAGGCCATGCCTGAAGCACATTGAATATCGCTCTCAGTTCTAGAATGTTTATCGGGAGGAGAGTTTCCTCCCGAGACCATAAGCCCTGTGCTTTCAGGGAGTTCCAGACTGCACCCCAGCCTAGCAGGCTGGCATCTGTCATTACTATGAGCCACTCTGGCCTGCGGAAACACATTCCCTGAGACAGGTGGTCCTGAGACAACCACCAGAGAAGAGAATCTCTGGTCTCCTAGTCCAGATGCATTTGAGGAGATAAATATGCATAATCCCCATTCCACTGTCTAAGCATGCATAGTTGAAGTGGTCTGAGGTGTAGGCGGGCAAAAGGAACTATGTCCATTGCCGCTATCATGAGTCCAATTACCTCCATACACTGAACCACTGATGGCCGAGGAATGGAATGAAGAGCTCGGCAAGTGGTTAAGAGTTTTGATTTTCTGACCTCCGTCAGAAATATTTTAATCTCTACCGAGTCTATCAGAGTCCCCAGGAAGGAAACTCTTGTGAGAGGGGAGAGAGAACTCACCTTCCACCCGTGAGATCTCAGAAAAGCCAACACAATGTCTGTGTGAGACTTGGCTAGCTGGAAAGTCGACGCCTGAATTAAGATGTCGTCTAGATAAGGCGCCACTGCTATGCCCCGCGGTCTTAGAACCGCCAAAAGGGACCCTAGCACCTTTGTGAAAATTCTGGGGGCTGTGGCCAACCTGAAGGGAAGGGCCACAAACTGGTAATGTCTGTCCAGAAAGGCGAATCTGAGGAATTGATGATGATCTCTGTGAATAGGGATGTGTAGATACGCATCCTTTGAATCCACGGTAGTCATATATTGACCCTCCTGGATCAATGGTAGAATAGTCCGAATAGTCTCCATCTTGAATGATGGTACTCTGAGGAATTTGTTTAGAATTTTGAGATCCAAGATTGGTCTGAAAGTTCCTTCTTTTTTGGGAACCACAAACAGGTTTGAGTAAAACTCTAGCCCTTGTTCCGCTTTTGGAACTGGGCGGATCACTCCTTTGGTATGTAGGTCTTCTACACAGCGTAAGAACGCCTCTCTCTTTGTCTGGTTTGCAGACAATTGAGAAATGTGAAATCTCCCCCTTGGGGGGAGTCTTTGAAGTCCAGAAGATATCCCTGGGACACAATTTCTAAAACCCAGGAATTGTGAACATCTCTTGCCAAAGCCTGAGCGAAGAGAGAGAGAGTCTGCCCCCTACTAGATCCGGTCCCGGATCGGGGGCTATCCCTTCATGCTGTCTTAGAGGCAGCTGCAGGCTTCTTGGCCTGTTTACCCTTGTTCCAAGCCTGGTTAGGTCTCCAGATCGACTTGGATTGGGGGCAAAATTCCCCTCTTGCTTTGCAGCAGGGGAAGCTGAAGCGGGACCACCCTTGAAGTTCCATGGCATGGCCTTTCCCTCCAGTGATGTCTCAAATAATCTCTTTCAGTTCAGGCCTAAATAGGGTCTTTCCTTTGAAAGGGATGTTTAAAAGTTTAGATTTTGATGATACATCAGCAGACCAGGACTTAAGCCATAACGCCCTGCGTGCTAAAATGGCAAAACCTGAATTCTTTGCCGCTAACTTAGCCAGTTGGAAAGCGACATCTGTAATGAAAGAATTAGCCAACTTAAGGGCCTTAATTCTATCCATAATATCCTCTAATGGAGTCTCCATCTGAAGAGCCTCTTCTAGAGCCTCGAACCAGAAAGCAGCTGCAGTAGTCACAGGAACAATGCACGCAATAGGTTGTAGAAGAAAACCCTGATGAACAAAAATTTTCTTCAGGAGACCCTCTAATTTTTTATCCATAGGATCTTTGAATAAAACGGTACTGTGCCTTTAAGAGAAAAAAAAGATGCACAAACTCTGCAAAACAGTGTAAAAAAGCAGTACATTTTACGAATTTTTTACAGTAGCATCGTAAAGCTTTAGTAAGATTGCACAGCTAGACAAATAAACAATTAACCACTTAATGTAAAAACCGGATTGACAAAACGTCAAAAACTGGTAAAAACACGTTCAGCACCTTGCCACAGCCCTGATGTGGCTCCTACCTGCCCTTTAGGAAAGATTTGTGGGGAAAAAAAAAACTTCTTTAAGCCCTCAAATAACAGTAGGACCCTCTGGAGAAGCAGCTGGATGTCTCTGAGTAAAAGAAACTGCGCAACTGAGGCGCGAAAATAGGCCCCTCCCACCTCACTCGATGTTATGGAGCCTAAAAGAAACACACCAGAGTGTGATTAATTACTCATAGTCGTGTGAGTTAAAAGACTGTTATTGTGCTGTTTATTGAGCATTAGCATTTAAATAATTTTATGCGGTTTAAGCATTTACAGCTGTACAACAACCCTGTGTGATTGTTTCCTAAACTAGCCATGTGGGTTGATAACCCTTAAATAAGCCACAATGACCCCTTAAAGTCCCTCAAAAAACGTTATATTTGCAATAAAAAAACGTTTTTTTTTTCCTAACAGTGTCACCAGTAACCAAAGAGCCCTTTATGCAAGCTGGGTTTCTTACTAAGTATCTGAATACAGCTTACCCTTCCCTCATGGGGATATTGCAAGCCTTTTTCTAGAATTATCACAGTCTGTCTAGAAAAAAATAGACTGAACATACCTCAATGCAGCTTAGCCTGCAAACCGTTCCCCCAACTGAAGTTTTCCTGTACTCTTCAGCCCTTGTAAGAACAGCAGTGGATCTTAGTTACAAAGTGCTAAGATCATCATCCTCCTTGCAGAAATCTTCATCCCTTTTCTCCCAGAGAGTGAATAGTACACACCGGTACCATTTAAAATAACAAACTTTTGCTTGAGATAATAAAAACATTTTTGTCACCACACTCACTTTACCCTTCCTAGCAGTTAAGCAGGCAAAGAGAATGACGGGGGGTGGAGCTAAGGGAGGAGCTATATAGACAGCTCTGCTGTGGGTGCTCTCTTTGCCACTTCCTGTTAGGAAGGAAAATATCCCACAAGTATGGATGAATCCGTGGACTCGATACATCTTACAAGAGAACACTAACACCCATACTCACCCGAACATGTTTTTTTAAGAGTGATAAACCCGACATGAAATATGAATATTTCACATTACAATGTACTTTACATAAAAGAAAATGTTCTATTTATTCTTAAATTTAAATATATATATATATATATATATATATATATATATATATATATATATATAAATATATATATATATATCCTATTATATAAAAGGCCAAGTGTGTTTGTCCGAAGCTGTCATGCGCAGTAGAGACAGCACAAGGACAAACACACATGGTCTTACCTGACATGCTGTTTGCGGTGAAAGTGGGCGTGGCCGACGGGAAGCATGGGCGTGACCAGGCATGGCCGGACCTGGTCGGGGGCGTGGCCGGGTGTGGTTGGGCATGGCAGAGAGAGGAGAGAAATAGAAAGAGAGGGGGAGAGACAAAAAGATATAGGAAAGAGCTAAAGAGAGGGGGAAGAACAGAAGAGAGGGGAACGTGCAGAAGAGAGTGGGGGGGGAGAGCAAAATAGAGTGGAAAGAGCAAAAGAGAGGGGAAAGAGCAGAATAGAGGTAAGAGAGAGAAAAAGAGAGGGTGAGAGAGAGCAAAAGAGAGGGGGGAGAGAGAGTAAAAGAGGGGGGGAGAGAGAGTAAAAGAGAGGGGGAGAGAGAGCAATAGAGAGGGGGAGAGAGAGCAAAACAGAGGGGGAGAGAGAGCAATAGAGAGGGGGAGAGAGAGCAAAAGAGAGGGGGGAGAGAGAGCAAAAGAGAGGGGGGAGAGAGAGCAATAGAGAGAGGGAGAGAGAGAGCAAAAGAGAGGGGGGGAGAGAGAGAGCAAAAGAGAGGGATGGAGAGAGAGAGCAAAAGAGAGGGATGGAGAGAGACAGAGCAAAAGAGAGGGGGGAGAGAGAGCGCAAAAGAGAGGGGGGAGAGAGAGAGCGCAAAAGAGAGGGGGAGAGAGAGAATGCATAAAAGAGGGGAGGAGAGAGAGAGCTCAAAAGAGAGGGTGAGAGAGAAAGAGCAATAGAGGGGGGGAGAGAGAGAGCTCAAAAGAGACAGAGAACACAAAAGAGAGGTGGAGCGAGAGAGAGCACAAAAGAGAGGGGGAGAGAGCGCAAAAGAAAGGGGGAGAGAGCAGAAAAGACAGGGGGAGAGAACACAAAAGAGAGGGGGAGAGAAGACAAAAAGAGGGGGGAGAGAGAGAGCAAAAGAGAGGTGGAGCGAGAGAGAGCGCAAAAGAGAGGGGGAGAGAGCGCAAAAGAGAGGGGGAGAGAGCGCAAAAGAGAGAAGGGGAGAGAGCACAAAAGAGAGAGGGGGAGAGAGCACAAAAGAGAGAGGAGGAGAGAGCACAAAAGAGAGGGGGAGAGAGAGAGCAAAGGTTGGGACCGCTATACTGCAAAAAATGGCCCATGTGAACAGGCTTTAGGACTAGTATATATAACCTACTTACTGGCCTTCTTCTTCCCCGCCTTTCCCCTCTTCAATCCATCCTAAATGCCTCTGCCAGGCTAATCCACCTTTCCCGTCGCTCTGTATCTGCTGTACCTCTCTGCGAGTCCCTTCATTCGCTCCCCATTCACAGCAGAATTAAATTAAAAATCCTCACCCTTACATACAAAGCTCTCACCAATGCCGCTTCCCACTACCTATCCTCTCTAGTCAACAAGTATACTCCTGCCCGCCCACTAAGATCCAACAATGACCTTCTCCTTGCATCTTCGACTATTTGACTTCAAAGGACTCCAATGCATATATATATATATATATATATATATATATATATATATATATATATATATATGAGCAAAAATAAAATACAAAAGCAAAAACAAAAGTGATGGTGCACAAAAAACTATAAAAGTCCCAGTTAAGGCTCAGCAGGTGAACCTCAGGGAAAAAAAAGAAGAAACACATATAGTCCACATTTTGTCTCTCATAGTTGAGGTATACCTATGATGAAAATTACAGGCCTCTCTCATCTTCTTAAGTGGGAGAACTTGCACAATTGGTGGCTGACTAAATACTTTTTTCCCTGGACCGGGTACACATCCCATGACCCTGCAACATGCTCAGCCCTGGGTGCCACTGGCACTCACAGGAAGCTGTGCTGTTCCCAGAGTCACAGGCAGTTAACCCCAGTCAGGTCTGGGTGCAAGAACCATAGGGAAAATTACAAAACAAATTAATACAACACACAGAAAACCCAGCACTCACTTACAAGCTCTCAGCTAAGATTTAAAAGCAAAAATGGTTCCCTTGTTCCCAGTTTGTTTGGATTTGAAAGCTTGCATTGTGTGGCTGTTTTAGGGTCCCAGGTATTGGAAAGGACCTTGACGAGGTACCTGGGCTTGTCCCATTTGGCCAGATGCGGTAACTAACCTTTCCATTTTTGCTTTTAAATCTTAGCTGAGAGCTTGTAAGTGAGTGCTGGGTTTTCTCTGTGTGTTGTATTAATTTGTTTTGTAATTTTCCCTATGGTTCTTGCACCCAGACCTGACTGGGGTTAACTGCCTGTGACTCTGGGAACAGCACAGCTTCCTGTGAGTGCCAGTGGCACCCAGGGCTGAGCATGTTGCAGGGTCATGGGATGTGTACCCGGTCCAGTATGAGAGTGCAGTTCCCTTCCGTGTTTTGTATATGTCTAGGGTGATTACATATTCCTGTGCACCCTTCCCTTGTTCCCAGTATGTTTGGATTTGAAAGCTTGCATTGTGTGGCTGTTTTAGGGTCCCAGGTATTGGAAAGGACCTTGACGAGGTACCTGGGCTTGTCCCATTTGGCCAGATGCGGTAACTAACCTTTCCATTTTTGCTTTTAAATCTTAGCTGAGAGCTTGTAAGTGAGTGCTGGGTTTTCTCTGTGTGTTTTATATATATATATATATATATATATATATATATATATAAACAAAAGTGATGGTGCACAATAGGGATAAAAGTCCCACTACTACAAACAAAAGACTGCGTGTATCACAATGTCCAATGAATGCTCTGTTAGTCCGGTAAGGAACAAGGCCCAGCCCCTTTTGTGACGTCACTACTCCAACGATCGTTTCACCAATCACAGCTTGGCTTTTTCAAGCGAAACAATCGTTGGAGTGACGTCACAAAAGGGGCGGGGTTTTGTTCCTTACCGGCCTAACAGAGCAATGATTAGACATTGTGATACACACAGTATTTTGCTTGTAGTAGTCTATGATTGGGACAGTCTCATTATATGCCTTGTGACTTGTTTATTAATAAATTTGTTATACTTTTTAACCACTTCTGATTCATCCTTTGGAGATGGAACATCCTTCTTTGCCTTGCCTCCTATTAGGAGCATCCTGTGCCTATATATCTAGAGCTTGATTTTAAAGCTCTAGACAATGTGAGTACCTTTTCTAGGTTCTGCTGTAAATTTCACATAACCACAGAACTTCATTATATGTGTTTCTTCTTTTTTTCCCTGAGGTTCACCTGCTGAGCATTACCACCGTGATTACCTGGGACTTTTATCCCTATTGTGCACCATCACTTTTGTTTTATATATATATATATATATATATATATATATATATATATATATATATATATATATATATATATATATATACACATACATACATACAGTGGGGAAAAAAGTATTTAGTCAGCCACCAATTCTGCAAGTTCTCCCATTTAAGAAGATGAGAGAGGCCTGTAATTTTCATCAATGGTATACCTCAACTATGAGAGACAAAATGTGGAAACAAATCCAGACAATCACATTGTCTGATTTGGAAAGAATTTATTTGCAAATTATGGTGGAAAATAAGTATTAATGACAGGTCAAAGTTTTCTGTAAATCTTCACAAGGTTGTCACACACTGCTGCTGGTTTGTTGGCCTATTCCTGCATGCAGATCTCCTCTAGAGCAGTGATGTTTTAGGGCTGTCGCTGGGCAACACGGACTTTCAACTCCCTCCAAAGGTTTTTTATGGGGTTGAGATCTGGAGACTGGCTAGGCCACTCCAGGACCTTGAAATGCTTCTTACGAAGCCACTCCTTTGTTGCCTGGGCGGTGTGTTTGGGTTCATTGTCATGCTGAAAGACCCAGCCACGTTTCATCTTCAATGCCCTTGCTGATGGAAGGAGGTTTGCACTCAAAATCTCATGATACATGGCCCCATTCATTCTTTCATGTACACGGATCAGTCGTCCTGTTCCCTTTGCAGAGAAACAGCCCCAAAGCATGATGTTGCCTCCCCCATGCTTCACAGTAGGTATGGTGTTCTTTGGTTGCAACTCAGCATTCTCTCTCCTCCAAACACGACAAGTTGTGTTTCTACCAAACAGTTCTACTTTGGTTTCATCTGACCATATGACATACTCCCAATCCGCTTGTGGATCATCCAAATGCTCTCTAGCATACTTCAGACGGGCCCGGACATGTACTAGCTTAAGCAGGGGGACACGTCTGGCACTGCAAGATCTGAGTCCCTGGCGGCATAGTGTGTTACTGATGGTAGCCTTTGTTACGTTGGTCCCAGCTCTCTACAGGTCATTCACTAGGTCCCCCCGTGTGGTTCTGGGATGTTTGCTCACCGTTCTTGTGATCATTTTGACCCCACGGGGTGAGATCTTGCGTGGAGCCCCAGATCGAGGGAGATTATCAGTGGTCTTGTATGTCTTCCATTTTTTAATTATTGCTCCCACAGTTGATTTCTTCACACCAAGCCGCTTGCCTATTGCAGATTCAGTCTTCCCAGCCTGGTTCAGGTCTACAATTTTGTTTCTGGTGTCCTTCGACAGCTCTTTGGTCTTCACCATAGTGGAGTTTGGAGTGTTACTAAATATTTTTAATATTTTAATATTCTAGTGCTGATATGAAACATCGGCTCTAACACTCTAAGCTAACCCAGTCACTCAATAATACAAGCAATTTGCGAATTAAGAGCTATAACGCAATAGTTTCGAAATGGTGATGAAAGGGTTAGTCACATGAAAGGCAAGACCACAGACAGACAAGAAGCTTGAAATAATTTAAATGTCAATAGAGAAAGAGAATAACACTTTGTAGATATGAAGAAACAACAATATACAAATATACATCTATGAAATACTAACAAAATAGTTGATAAAATAGTATCACAAAAGTGAGAATCCAACACAAGTAATTTATTACAAATTAATAAATATAAATAATCAGCCATTAATCTTGCCGAAAGATACGAGTATCTAAGAGCCGTATAGTTTTATAGTTTTCTTAGTCTTTAATCTAATATTCATCTATTGAATGAATACACGTAACTTGCACCTCTATCATTATCTTTAGCACTTTTTATCACATTAAATGTATCTAGCGAATTTTGAAACACAGTTTAATACTGTGACATCAAATTAAGAGAGGAGTCTTTCAGGTTCTTTGGTAACCATTTAAAAGTATGCTAATAACACACACCTCCACATCTTTGACAAAGCGCCAGAAGGGCGTGAAACGCGTCAGTGACGTCACACTCCACACACACCTGTGTCTCCTGGTAGTCACACCGCAATTGTATGCAGAGTGTTTGTCCGACATGCCACAATAAAGGTATGAATTGATTTACTTTATCTCGACTTATGTGCTTGTGTTGTGCCTAACTTAGTGGACATCTCACTTGGTCTGGGAACCGTATACAGGGGAATTTCTTCTTGTTGATATATATATATATATATAATGTATGCATCTGTGTACATATGTATTTATGTGTTTATATGTGTATGTATGTATTTAAATATATACACATACATATATATATATATATATATATATATATATATATATATTTAGACATGTGTATGTATGCAGATATGTAAAAGCCCTTTGCAGCCTTTTTTTCTTTCTTTCCAAACACCTTATACTATCTATCCTTGAGCCCTTATAACTTAAATAATTTAAAAAAAAATGTTTTTTTTAGTTTATGAGTGCAATTGTACTTTTAAATGTATTTATGTTGTGTTTTATGCAACGTTTTTTCTTCCCCTACCTTTACGCAAGCGCTGAAGTCACCTAACCCAATGCACATTAAATTTGATTATGCTCAAGTGAACACATTTACTTTCAACTTGTAATACACTTGCTATTTTTGTGTCATGCAAAAAGTTGACAAATACTACCCCATATCGCTTGCACGCTACAGTTAGCGCACCACTCGTAATCTAGCCCATGATAAGGGAAAATTTGGGTTTGGCAGATTACTACATTTCTACAATAGAAATTACAGGAAGTCGGGGTGGGGGGGGGATTTAAAATGTACATTTTACAAATACAGTGTATACTGTATTATATTTAAAGTTTTAAAGAGAAAAAAATATTGTTTGAGTTTGCTATCCCTTTAAGAGCTTTGTGAAATTGAATAAAAAGAAAAAAAAAACGATAGACGAGACCTGCTTAAATTGTGCCCCCACATTAGACATTTCTGGAAATACCTACTGCAGTGGGTTTTGGTAGTTTTATTAGAAAATACCCAAGAGGACGCTGTAAAACATTTTTTCCCCCTTCTATGTACTGGAGCGGATTGATCTGCATACTTCTGCTCATGCTAAACTTAGCTCAAGTAGAAAGAATGTTTTTAACCTTTCTTGTATGTTTACAATTAATATGGGTTATTTCCAGAAGCAATGACTAAGACAGGGGGATTTTTTCCAACGGTATGAAGCAATTTCCCTTAAAGAAATGCCTGCACGAAATGCATAGGTTTTACCTGATACTGAATTTCATAGTTGACATTTATTAAAAAAAAGAAAAAAATGCATTTTGTCCTAAACTATTTAATTAAAAAAAGGACAAAATGTCATTCAGACTACATAAATACATACATCTGTTTTTATACTTTACACTCAATGTTATACAATGGTTGATACTTACAAGAAGTCATCTTCCAGTCTATACTATCAGCGTGTAGTACGATAATAAATTCATGGATGGGAAAGTCGGGGGGCAAACCCATTTATACCGTGTCCCTATGTCACAGACTGAAAATGATTTATTTGCGTTGAAGTCTATCAAAGGCAGAGAACCAACTGATACATTAAACAACAACTCAGGAAAATGTAAATATTGTAACTGTATAAAGATAGACAATCTTGTCATCTGAAACCAGATTGTCCGGTAATACGACTACACATGTGGTAAGATCAAAGTGTGGTACAACCGTTACCGCAGGGTACGTTATCTTGTGCTCAGTCTTGCACTTAGAATAACAGACACCATCTTAACGCATCTTAACAAGGCCATTTTTACAGGGATCCTCTGAAACGTAAAAGAAATATATGACCTACCATTTAGAAAAGGTAAACTCCCTTGTGATGGATCACATGCACCTATACATGTTTACGTGGTCAAGATGTGGGGGCCTATTTGTCCCTGATGCCCCTGTTTCCGCACGAGCCTTCAGGCTTGCCAGAAACAGCAGTTATGAAGCAGTCGGTCTTAAGACTGCTGCTCCATAACTGGTCTGCCGCCTCTGAGGCTGAGGTCTGCAATTCGCCCGATCCTATACGATCGGGCTGATTGACACCCCCTGCTACTACTGTAACGCTACACACACTAAGGCCTATTTTAGGGAAATATTTGTATTACATCTTAGAAGCCAGAGGCTCATACCATGGGGTAGATTTATCAAGCAGCGGATGCTGCAATCTACCCCCATAGTTTCAGGTTCCCTTGAAACATAAGTTAAGAAGCAGCAGTCTTAAGACCGCTGCTCCTTAACACCCCCTGCTAGCGGCCACGAATATGCAGGGGGCGGCATTGCACAAGCATTTCACACGGAATCCTTGTGCAATGATAAATTCTGACAGCGTATGCTGTTGGCATTTATTGATGTCTATCGGACATATAATAAATCATCCCCCATATGTTTTGTTCTGATATCAAATGTGCTTTTTTCTATCAAGTAATTTAATCCAAATAGGGACTTTTCCAAATGATGTTGAGGGGCCATATATGTTTGACATCTGTAATTAAAGGGACATAAAACCCCAAATGTGTCTTTTATGATCCATACAGAGCAGACAAGTTCTTTTAACTTTCTAATTCACTTCTACTATCAGGTTTTCTTGTTGAAAAGCAGGAAGGTAAGCTCAGGAGTGTGCACGTGTCTGCAGCACTATATGGCAGCAGTTTTGCAATAATGTTATACATTTTAGCAAGAGCACTAGATGGCAGCAATTGTGCAATACCGCCCCCTGCAGATTCACGGCCAATCGGCCGCTAGCAGGGGGTGTCAATCAACCTGATCGTATTCATTCGGGTTGATTCGATCGGGACGACAGAAATCATGAAATAAAAAAAATTGGGTTTACTATCCCTTTAAGCCAATTAGTGCTGTGTTGTTAGAATCCACGGGCGTTAGCACAATGTTATCTTTATGGCTCACATGAACTAGATTCTCCTGTTGTGAAAGGCAAATACAAAAGCACGTGATCCTGGGGCTGTCTTTAGGGACTTAGAAAAAGACAGAAATTTAGATGTTTGAAGGTTGTACAGTATGCTAATATAACAATGTTGGTTGTGCAAAGCTGGGGAATGGGTAGTAAAGGCATTGGGGCCTACCTATAAAGCTCCGAAAGGAGCTTGACGGCCCATGTTTCTGGCGAGTCTTCAGACTCGCCGGAAACAGCAGTTATGAGGCAGCGGTCAAAAACACCGCTGCTCCATAACCTGTCCACCTGCTCTGAGCAGGTGGACAGACATCGCCGGAAATCAACCCGATCGAGTACAATCGGGTTGATTGACACCTCCCTGCTGGCAGCCGATTGGCCGCGAGTCTGCAGGGGGCGGCGTTGCACCAGCAGCTCTTGTGAGCTGCTGGTGCAATGCTGAATACGGAGAGCATATTGCTCTCCGCATTCAGTGAGGTCTTGCGGACCTGATCCGCACTGTCAGATCAGGTCCGCAAGACCTTTCATAAATAGGCTTTTGTGTTGACTGTCCCTTTAAGTGCATTGGCAGCAAAATCTAAAATCAAATTAAATCTCCACATCCAATTGTGAGAAATATGACTAAAAAATGAATGTATTTATCTGTAATAATTACTGAATTTCTAAAGTACTAAACATTATGAAGTGGTAGCTCTACATTGGCTAAAGTTGTGTTAGTGAGCAGCGTTAGTAATTGCATAGAAACCAAATGAAAAGGAAGAAATGTTATTTTATTTAATGCAGCAATTAGACAACAAAAGACATTCATATTAAAAGTCCTCTGATAAATACATTTTTATATACAAAATACCCAGCCTCTGCTTACTAAGAGCTGACATTTTTATAAGCATTTTACATGTGACTGAAAAAGAAAGGTCTGCAAAATGTCTCCTACAGCTGGAAGATGTCTTATGGGCTTCAACATCAAAGGAAACAACCTGAAATGGGCTGTGAGTATTCATGTAACAAATGTTAGATGGACATTTGTTATCCAATCTGTAGTAAGAACATCATACTCACCATATAAATAATATATTATGAAGTTGCATGTAAAAGAGAAACAAGATGGCTGCTATTAAACAGCTACTAAAAGGACACGAGGAAAAGCTTTCCCATCTTTTAAACTTCTCGTTTGTGTTTCTTTAGAGGGTTTACACTCATCATAAAAATGAAGATCAAATGACAATCCAGTCAACATGCGCTTCAAATAATAAGAAAGGAATGCTCAAAAAAGCCATTCTTTTCTCAACATCCACTCACACTTACATCAAAAGCCTGAATGGAGGGAAGAAATCAGTACATGGGTAGAAACACATTAATAGGAAGGTAAGGATATACATAAAGGAAGACAGGACAGTAAAGTCAAAATTAAAACGTTAGAGCATGCAATTACAAACCACTTTACTTTCATTATTTCATTTGCTTTGTTCTTTGGTATCCTCTGTTGAAAAGCATACCAAGGTAGGCTCATGAGCAGCAATGCAGTTAGCTGCTCTTTCAACAAAGGATGCCAAGAAAATGAAGCACATTTGATAACAGAAATAAATTGGAAAGTAGTTTAAAATTGTATGATCCACCTTAATCATAAAAGAAAAAGTTGTGTATACATAAGTATAGGCAAGCAGCAGTGCAATAAGGAAATGCTCTAATTCATTACAACATGTTGCTATTGCGGTATTGAAAGGACAGTAAATACCTGGAGATTTTTAATATAAAAGACAAAGAGCTCGCTTCCATTGAGCCGTAATTCCGTTTGCGTGCACTCGCAAACCAATAAATAAGCTGTCAGAAGCAATATCATTTATCGACTGGTACCAACGACCCGTTATAACCCAATTTCGGCAACTGGAAATCTAACCCAACACACGTCAAAACCCCTCTATCCACCATCCCCCCCACATCGCAACTTATAATAAATGTATTAACCACTAAACCGCCATTCAGCTCTTTTACTGCCCTTAAAAGGGCATTCAGCTCTTTTTTAATTACCCAAAATCCCTAATCTAAAAAAATAATAATAAAAAAATAAATAAAAAATAAAAGCCTAATTTTAACCCCCAGATAGGTACTCATGGTTCCTGAAGTCCGGCGGTGAAGTCTTCTTCCAAGCGGCGACCTCTTCAATCTTCATCCAGGACCGCAGAACTGAAGACCGACGACCGCAGAACTAAAAACTGGCGACCGCGGAACCATGGAGCCTGGAGGATCCTCTTTGTACGATCGTCGCCGTACACTGAATAGTGAATTTAAGGTATGCAATGAAATATGGTGTCCCTTGCATTCCTATTGGCTGATTTGATTTTTCAAATTCAAATCAGCCAATAGGATGAGAGCTACTGAAATCCTATTGGCTAATTTGAACAGGGGTGTTTTTATTTTGGCGGGACTTTTTTATTTTCATAGGGATTAGGTTTCATTTTTTTAATTTTTGATAATTTTGTTTATTATTTTATGTAATGTTAGACTTTTTTATTTTCTGTAATTTTAGCTTAATTTAAACTTAGTTTTTTTTAATAATTTTAAGTAATATGTAAGGTTTTTTTTTATTTTAATTGTAATTATTTTAATTGTAATTTAGGATTATATTATAGTGCCATAACTATGAGAATTATAAAGGGGAGGGAAAGAGTTTAGAGGTGCTACGGCTTCTTGCAGGTTTTAGCTAAAATGATGAAACTTCATGTGCCTAATTGATTGGACTTTGTCATGGCTTCCAGGCGTTGTTCCCATAACAACTGCAATTCAATATAAACCTCCATATTACCACATTTTTGATAGTGAAATCCCTCCAGTTTCATAAATTCTGAGACTAAACTACTCCACATCTTTTTGTTGGGACTTTTTTGCTCTTCCAATATTTTTGCAATGAGAGATCTAATGATATTTATCACAATTTGGAGAGGTTTGTGTTGATATTTATTTAGCAAACATATCAAGGGGTCAGTTGGAAAGTAAACCTGGAGAACCCCCTTTATCCCCCTCATTACTAACCAATATTGATACATTTGTGGACACCACCTCCACATATAACCCATCCCATTGTCAATGTGTCCACATCTCTAGCATTAATTGTATTTCTTAGGTTATAATCTATGGAGTTTATGAGTAGTGAGATACCAACTGTGTAGTATTTTAAAGTTTATCTCTAACATTGCTGCCAAAACAGAGGAGGATGTGGTATTAGAAAATATACTAGATGCTCATTGGGGTAAATTTATAGCACCCAGATCTTTTTCCCATCTTTCAATAGTGTGGTAATAATCTTTGGGAGTCTGTTTAATAACCGTATATAGAATTGAGAGGAAATAAGAGATTGGAGGAGTAGACACACATAACGTCTGCAAATTTATTAAAGGACAAATCATATTAAGGGTAGGCATCTGGAGCACACTATTTCCTGCCATGTAGTGCTCCAGATGTCTACCTAGGTATCTCTTCAACACATAATACCATGGGAACGAAGCAAATTTGATAATAGAAGTAAATTGGAAACTTTAAAAACTGAATGCTCTGTCTGGATCACAAAAGAAAATGTTTGGGTTTCATATCCCTTTAAGGGGGAAACCAACTTTACAGTTCAGTGTCCCTTTAAATGAGGGGTAAAAGTATCCTTTAAAAGTCAGACTACTAAGTAATAAAATGGCCTAGGCAAGAAACTGCCCTACCCTTTCTACCTAAATTAAAGTACTGCATATGACTGGCCATGGCAATATTTGTGTCAGAGATATGCCTCATGCTATTAAAAATAGACAAAAAAAAAAAAAAACAATAAAAAACTTTAGTATAGTAAGTCTCATATACTTTGTTCTATAGCTCTAATACTATCTTCTTGACAGTGATATATGACCACAATGCAGTGTGTGTAGCAATATGATACAGTAAGGGGTTAAGTCTAATGCTTTTTACTGTGTGTTAGGTCATGTAAAGCACACAGTGCATACAGTGATTTGGGTATAGGAGTCATGCAGAAATGTGATCTCTAAAAACACACTTACAAAAAATCCAGATTTAGTTACATGTGATCTAAAAAACACTGAATACATTTCTCATAAAGTTGTGGTTGGCTTAAATGATTCTACCAGTAGCTTCAAGTCAGCACTCCAGCAAAGAACTTGGAGTTCTCTAGAGGTTGGTAATCATTTCATATGCCAACACATTATGTCATGCATTGTGTGAACAGATTTTCAGTGAATGAAGCAGATTTATTTCTTTTATTGCAGCGCTGTTTTGCAAATTTTATGTCCGAACACACAGTAACAAAAGTAAGCTGTAGTTGAGATGCCGTCTCACAAACACGCCAATCTAACTGAACAGACATAGAATTGTGTGACCTACAATGTGCTTGTATAAAAGAGGTAAACCTGACCTGGTTTTTGTCTGTGATGTATAACACCAGGTTAATTAAGGTCAACAGCATGTAACCAAAGTGAAAGCTGCCAAAACAGGCTTCTTACATAAACAAAGACCCTGTTGCATTATGGGCAATATACATATATATTTTTTTCACAATGCAATTTAGAGCCAATTTATTACCAGAATTATTTGCTCACCTTATATGTGGCGGAAATTTTAAATTACACAAACATTTATCACACTTTTTGAAATCCATGAAATAGTAAAGCAGTGGTCTGGTTTATACCTAAGGCGCTTTAGGCTTCATTGTTTGTATTTAGCATTGTGGCCCACATCCACTTTCCACATTACAGGATCATTTGTATAACGTTGTTCTAGGTTGTGCATTTTGTGCCCATAGAGATTTGCTATGAATTTAATAGGTCTTTAAATAAAAATTGAGTGATTTTCTATGCACTGCAGATATATATCATGTTTATCTATGCTAATATATCTACAGTATTATCTTTCTTTTGGCTAAAAACTATCTCCAGTTCAGTTCTAGTACTAAAGAACTGCAAGATGATACCTGCAAACCAATATGACATATTTGTATTTGTCAGAAGAAAATGTCATTAAAGTCCAAGTCCCGAAAGCATTATATATATGGCTCAGCCAGTGTCATTTTTGCCATTGTTTAATATTTTAAAGTCCAGTTAGTTAAAGGACCACTCAATGCGGTACAATTGTATAATTAACAAGTGCATAATAAAAAGGCATTGCAATAACACTCAGAATTTCACAAAAGCAGTAGATTTTTCTTTCTAATGACACAGTGAGTCCACAGATCATCTTAATTACTGTTGGGAATATCACTCCTGACCAGCAGGGGGAGGCAAAGAGCACCACAGCAAAAGCTGTTAAATACCACTCCCCTACCCACAATCCCCAGTCATTCTCTTTGCTTGTATCAGTTGCAAGGAGGGGTAAAGTTAGGTGTCTGATTCGTCAATCAAGAGTTTGTTATTTTTTTTTAAGCAGAGCAAGTTTGCTCTGGTTTTCTTTGGGGTTTAGCCGTAGTCCATGTCAGTCTCTTCAGTAGAGCAAGTGGTGGCTTTTAAGCATTTGGGAACTTGTGGGGTATAATCCCCACTGGGCCTCCCAAGTAATTTTATGCTGCCCTTGGTTGAAAGTTTGAGTAAGTTTACTCAGCCTTTTCTTTTTTCCACAGGTCCATGTGAGGTAGGAAGCCCCTCTCAAACCAAGTGAGCTGTCCTGCTGTCGGACAGATTTTTGAGGTAAGTGCCTATTTCTTTCACAATAGGCGGGCTTATCTGAGATAGCAAGGACATGTTTGGCGCCCTTTTAGCTGTTTCCTGTTGTTCCTGGATGTTGCAGCTCTGTTGCATAGCTCCTCAGAGGTGGTTCAGCGTTCTCTCCGGTGCGGCTTTATGGGGGTCCGGATCATTTTCTGACTTTGTTTCCGGCAGCAAGGAGGTCAGGTAGGCACCTCAGCAGAGCTTGTTGAGGTGTGGAGGTTGCTGCTCTGTTTATATTTAAGTTTCTGTCTGAATTTCAGGGACTATAACATTTGTGTCTCTTTGCATTCATTTTGTGAAAAATTGTTGCTGCAAGATTTATTGTGCAGTTTATTTAAGGATTTTCTAGTTTAAAAATAAAAAGTCTGTTTAAAATTTAAAGGGACAGTATCTTTTTTTGTTTCATTAAAATTCTGATTTGAACTTAGAATATTGTATTGATTAAGGTTTTTTCCTTTGGAATAAGATGGACTAAGAGGCCCTGCAAGCTGTTGCTTGTTCTCTATGTTTAAATACTAATGTTGAGCCTCCTATCCCTTTTGTTCCTTTTGTATTGAGAGAACATTACATTACAAGGATAGACTTTTTGATTCTGAGCCTTCATTGTCTAGGGATGTTGTTCAGGAGTCTCCTGTTCAGGCTAATCTGCAGCTTTCTCCTCATGCGTTCCAATCTTCTGCAGTGCCCTGTGTTTCATCTCAGGTTGGTTTTTCCTTGCAGGATATGGCTACCCATATATCCTCGGCAGTATCTGAGGCTGTGTCTGCTTTTCCTATGTTGCAGGGGAAGCGCAAGAGGAAATATAAGGTTTCTGATTTTGTTGCAATTGTGTCTAGTGTTTCTTCTCATAAGTCTGAGGAGGAAGATTCTTCAGTAGCATCTGAGGGTGAGATCTCGGATTCTGATAGTGTAAATCCTTTGGGGCCCATTTATCAAGCTCCGAACGGAGCATGTGGGCCCGTGTTACTGGTGAGTCTTCAAACTCGGCAGAAACACCAATTATGAAGCAGCGGTTTAAAGACCGCTACTCCATAACCCTGTTCGCCTGCTCTGATGAGGCGGACAGGAATCGCCGTAAATCAACCTGATCGAGTACGATCGGGTTGATTGACACCTCCCTGCCTTTAATAAATAGGCCCCTTTTTCTAACCTGAGGTTGTCTCCTTAGGTTTAAGCTAGAGCACCTCCGTTTGTTACTCAAGGAGGTTTTGGCTACCTTGGATGACTCTGAGGCGTCAGTCATGGTTATTCCTAAGAAATCTAGTAAATGTTATAAGTTTTTTGATGTCCTTTCCTAGGTGGAAGTTTTTCCTATACCAGATCGTGTTTCAGATATTATTGCACAAGAATGGGAGAAGCCTGGGATTCCTTTTTCCCCTTCTCCAATTTTTAGGAGGATGTTTCCTATTGCTGATTCTATTAAGGAATCTTGGCAGATTGTTCCTAAGGTCGAGGGAGCAGTTTCCACTATGACCAAGAGGACCACTATTCCTATTGAGGACAGCTGTTCCTGTAAAGATCCTATGGATAAGAAGTTGGAAGCTTAAAAAGATTTATGTTCACCAGGAGTATCAATGGCAACCGGCTGCATGTATTGCTACGGTTACTAGGGCGGCGGCATATTGGTTTGATGCATTGTCTGATTCTATTCAGCAAGATATTCCTCTTGAAGAAATTCAAGATAGAATCAAGGCTTTGAAGTTGGCTAATTCCTTTATTGCAGATGCTTCTCTACAGGTCATCAAGTTGGGAGCTAAAATTTCTGCTTTTGCCATTTTAGCTCGCAGAGCTTTATGATTAAAATCCTGGTCTGCAGATGTGTCCTCTAAGTCTAAGCATTTGTCTATTCCTTACAAGGGTAAGACCTTGTTTGGGCCAGGTTTGGCCGAGATTATTTCTGATATTACGGGAGGGAAGGGGCATTCTCTTCCTCAGGATAAAAGAAATAAACAGAAGGGTCGGCAGAGGTCCAAGCCATCTTGGAAGTCAAATCAGTCTTGGAATAAGGGGAAGCAATCCAGGAAGCCTATTGCTGACACAAATTCAGCATGAAGGGTCTGCCTCCGATCTGGGAATGGATCTTGTGGAGGGCAGACTCTCTTTCTTCGCTCAAGCTTGGGTTCGAGATGTTAAAAATCCCTGGGTAGTAGATATCGTGTCCCAGGGTTACAAACTGAAGTTCAAGAATTTTCCTCCCAGAGGCAGGTTTCTTCTCTCCAGGTTATCTGTAAACCAGATAAAAGGAGAGGCATTCTTACATTGTGTTCAGAATCTTTCCGACATGGGAGTGATAGTTCCTGCTCCGATTCAGGAACAGGGTCTGGGTTTTTATTCCAATCTCTTCGTCGTTCCCAAAAAGGAGGGAACTTTCAGACCTATTTTACATCTCAAGAGTGTAAACAAGTTTCTCAGGGTTCCATCTTTCAAGATGGAAACTATTCATTCCATTCTTCCTTTGGTTCAGGAAGGTCAGTTCATGACCACAGCGGATCTAAAGGATGCATATCTGCATATTCCCATTCACAGGGATCATCACAGGTTCCTAAGATTTGCATTTCTAGACAAACATTTTCAGTTTGTAGCTCTTCCTTTTGGTCTGGCAACAGCTCCCAGAATTTTTTTAAAGGTCCTGGGAGCATTGTTGGTGGTGCTTCGATTGAAGGGTGTTGCAGTGGCTTCTTATCTGGATGACATTCTAGTTCAGGCTCCACCTTTTCAACTAGCAAACTCCCACACTGAGTTGTTGTTGTCTTTTCTGCGCTCCCACGGTCGGAAGGTGAAATTAGGAAAAAGTTCCTTAATTCCAGCTACAAGAGTGATATTTTTGGGGACCATTATAGATTCTCTAGAGATGAAGATTTTTCTGACAGAATCAAGAAAGTCAAAGATTTTCAATATGTGTCTTGCTATTCAGTCCCTTCCTCGGCTGTCAGTGGCTCAGTGCATGGAGCTTATTGGTCTGATGGTTTCAGTCATGGACATCATTCCATTTGCTCGGTTCCATCTCAGACCTCTGCAGTTATGCTTGCTCAGGCAGTGGAACGGGGATTATGCGGATCTATCTCCAAAGATTGTTCTAGATCAGATGTCCAGAGATTCTCTTCCATGGTGGTTGTCTCAGGATCTTCTCTCTCTGGGAACTTGCTTTCGCAGACCTGCCTGGGTGATTGTAACCACGATTGCCAGTTTGCTGGGCTGGGGTGCTGTCTGGGGTTCATTAAGGGCTCAGGGCCTATGGACAAGTTGTAATTTTCATAAGTTGTGTTTCTGGCGTACGGAGCTTGATAAATGGGCTTGATAAATGGGCCTGATAGACTCACCATGTCAAGAAATAAATAAATTTATCAGGTAAGAATAAATTATGTTTTTTGCAATCAAATTTATTTTGTTTCCCTATTCTCCGGCCCACTCTATCATGTGGCAAACATCAGCCAATCACATACTAGTATACGTATACCCTTGTGCACAAGGTCAGTAGGATCTTGTTCCCCTGAAAGTGTAAATATAAAAATAATTTGACGGAGTTTGGCGGCGCTTTACAAATAAATGATAATTATAATAATAATGGAAGTAAATTTGAAAGTGTCTTAAAACTGCCTGCTCTTTCTAAATCATAAATGTTGATTTTGACTTGAGTGTCCCTTTAAAGAGCTATGTGTAGGATTAAATTCCTTATGGGAGTAAAAAAAGCCACAGGCTGCTTCAGATGCAGCACAGACAGGACACAGGTGAGTAGCCCTTGTAATACTCCGGGCTTGTACCTCACTCTCCTGGATGCCACAGCTCCTTCAGCAGGGGTGCGTAAGCCTCCTATCCATCTCTGCTGCTTGTGTCCTAGTGTGTCACGAGGTCTTTAGCCTTAGTGTGTCACAGCGCCTTGACCCGAACAGGCACCAGTATACACTGCATATGCATTAGTTGTTCACAAGCGGTAAAGTCACTCCATTACGTATATAAGCAATAGCTTCACTGGGGACGCTGTCATGCTTGACTGTGGATCTACAGGACTGGGGATTATGTAAGGATGGGTAGGCTTTGAAAGTGGTATTCCCAAACTGCTAACAAATAATACAAACTGAAATGGAGAAGCTCTATTCAAAGTTTAAATCAAAACTGAGGTTTATTAAAGCTTATTAGGAACACTTTAATATAGAGCCTAAATTAATTTGTTTTAGTTTGTTGCATCAAATAGTATTTTCAAATGTGTTTTTTCTTTCTTTCTTGAAAAATGCATGCTCCTGCCTAGAATAAATTCATATTGGTCGGTGATGGCATGTAACTGCCTACCAATCAAACCATGGGAGTTGTCCTTATCAGCCAGTAAACAATCTGTTCATACAGGTAAATTGTGGAAAAAATATGCATTTGTTGCTAGTTTCAATAACAAATTTAAATAACTTTAGTTAAAACTTTTTATATAAGAAAATAAAATAATAATAAAAATAATGGCCGTGTATGTATGAATTTAATGGTATATATCAATATTTTTGCTTGTAAGTATTATTATTATTTATTTATTTACAAAATAAATGTTTTAAAAGCATTTAAATGTCTCAATTTGATAGGGAGCCAGCACATACTAAGCAATCACTGTGTAATACTCCAGCCCCTCTGGGGGCAGTGGATACAACAATATCCACACTTAGGGCTAGATTACGAGCGGCAGTGAGTGAGTGAAAAGAGGTTTATTGCGGCTCTTTGAGTGCGTCAGAAGTAACGTGGTTATTACAGGTAAGTGCGTCAGAAGCAACGTGGGTACTACAGGTTGAGTGCGTCAGAAGTCACGTGGGTATTACAGGTTAAGTGCATCAGAAGTAACGTGGGTATTACAGGTTGAGTGCATCAGAAGTCACATGGGTATTACAGGTTGATTGCATCAGAAGTCACGTGGCTATTACAGGTTAAGTGCGTCAGAAGTAACGTGGGTATTACAGGTTAAGTGCTTCAGGAGTAACGTGGGTATTACAGGTTACGTGCGTCAGAAGTAACGTGGGTATTACAGGTTAAGTGCGCCAGACGTATTACAGGTTAAAAGTAAATGCATTTGCTCAAGCACAATTGAATTTAACATGTGTCGGATAGCGTGACTTCAGAGCTCTGGCTAACTGTTACACTTGACTAAAAAGTTGCACAAAACAAATCAAAATTATATTTAAAAGTACAGGCACAATCATAACAACACTAATAAAAATTATCAAAAACAATATTGCACATATCCAGTTATAAGGGTTTAAAGATATGAGATCTCAAGTTAGAAACAAAAGGCTGAAAAGGGCTTTAAAGGGATATTCACTAAATACATGCTAGATAGAATGATGCACTCAAAGAAAAGATTAGTCTGAGAATATTATGTAGATGTATTTTTTAAAGTTTCATTAGCTGTTTAAATATTGACAATATAAGTGTTAAGTGTTGGTGCTATAAAACAATGGGATCTGTCATGTTGTAACTTAGGTTACCTTCTCTGCTGCGACCAATTAGAGACATTTATAAATAGGTCACTAGTGTGCAGCCAATGGCTGTGGGGAATATAACAGTGTTCTGCACTTCTAACAGGAACTGAAACAGTTTCAGAATGGAATAACAGGAAAAGGAAACAAAATAAATAATGAAAGTATAGTGCAGAGTTATTTTTATATTTACTATTTATCATTTTATAATTACCATCTCAAAGTGTTTAATGTCCCTTTAAAGTGATTGTAAAGTTTAATAAATTACTGCCCAGTATCTAAAAATAATCTTAAAAACAGGGGCACTTTAATTCATTAAACTTTACAATGACACTTCTTTTTAAAAATATTTACCGTTATGGTAAACATTCCGCCGTTCCTCTACACACATCTCCTACTATATTTAGCATATCAATGATGAATACAGCTTCCTCCAGTCGTTGCATGCACCATGAGCTGGACGCCAAAAGGGGGCACGCAACGATTGAAGGAAGACGGAAAGTCATCCAAAGATCTAGCACTAACTTTATCTATACATCATCTGTGGTGCACTTTAAATTCACAAACAAAGATCCAAAAAGAAAGGCAGTCTCCAGTTTTATCAAACTTGATACTTTACTGTACAATAAAGTATCAAGTTTGAAAAAACCCGAAAAGTACCTTTCTTTTTGGATCTTTATATATATATATATATATATATATATATATATATATATATATATATATATAGTATGTGTGTGTGTATTTTTGTATTTGTATGTGTATATATGTATTTACAGACATATATATACATATAAATACAAATACATATGTACTGTATACATATAGACATATATATATAACTGCATTGGAGCTCTTTGCAGTCAAGTACCTGAAAACACGTAAAATCATATTTATGCAATATTCATATTTAAGTATTTTTAAATAGTTATTCCTATGTATATATATATATATACACCTTTATAATCATATTTGTACATTATTCATATTTAATAAAGTGGTTAACTGTGTATTTACTGTAAATATTTCACATTCCAATGTCCTGCAGATATGTTCTAAGTATTTTTAAATAGATATTCATATATATATATATATATATATATATATATATATATATATATATATATATATATATATATATATATATATATGTATATATACAGTATCTCAGTATCTTGCATGATTCAGTGATTCAGATAGAGCATGGCATTTTAAACAAGTTTCCAATTGACTTCTATTATATAAATTGTTTTGTTTTTTTTCTTAGTATCCTTTGTGAAAAGCATACATAAGTAAGTTTGGGAGCAGCAATGCACTGCTGAAAGATAGATGCTTATTGGTGGCTGCACATATATGTCTTTTTCTATTGGCTAACCTGATGTTTTTAACTAGCTCCCAGCAGTACACTGCTGCTCCTTCAAGAAAAGATGCCAAGAAAATGAAGCAAATTTTATAACATACGTAAACTGGAAATACGTTTAAAATTTTATGCTTTGTATGAAACATGATAGAAAAATGTTGGGCTTCATGTCCCTTTAATAATGAAAGGTTGTTGTTTTTTCCTAGCATAATTAAACATTTTTTTATTGGGAATTTAATGTTCCTTTAGAAAAATGTACTTCCCAGAACTCTCATGGTCGAACACAAAGAAACTGACATATGATCACCCTGAGGGAAGGTAAGTGGTAAGGAACAGATTGAGTTCAAACATATGCCAATATGACCCTCCATACATGGTAAGACAGAAGGTTAAAGATCACATATGTCGGAATTGGCCTCTAAACCTGTATCATTTGTTATTCATCACATGAAGTTTATTGTGTGCCATAAGGAAAACTACAGAATTTTCAGATCTGTCTTGGTGGCCAATATATAAAGATGTCAAATTGAGAAGAGCATTATTTATTCCCTGTTATAACATTAGGTCTCTTGATTTCAGACAGAGCGATCTGCTCATTGTCAGAGTGAACAGGAGCATTCTTATCCAGCAATGAAAAATAAGCCATAATTTCCCTTGTCTAAAGAAATTTCTGTGTTTCCACAGCGTTTATGGTATCCTTAGGGATCCAGCAGGAAATGGTAGATGGTGAAAGATATACTGCATATTCTAATAATATGCTCTTTAGATGTCATTTAAAAAACAGAGAAAATCGTACAGGAATCAGAAACCCTTTTATTTGTGAATATAATTCAATTGAACCTGCTTTTTAATACAAAGAAATGAAACATTTTTGTATCAGTCTCTTCAATTTATTAGGTGTAAAAGGGACAGTGTACTGTAAAATATAGCCCCTTTATTATGCTCATATATATATATATATATATATATATACATATACATATATACAGTAAATATATAAATATATATATATATATATATATATATATATATATATATATATATATATATATATATATATATATATATATATATATATATATAAATAGCTGCTATACATTTGCCATTTGAAATAGCTGAACTGCACTATTAGCTATATACAAGCTAATTAAACAAGAGACAGCAGCAGAAATCAACCTTCCTGGAGGAGGGGCTGAACCCAGCCTATTTGAAAGAGTGTTCCTGCAGGAGCTTTTAATTCAATAAACTCATTCATTTTAAATAGAGCTTAAATCCATGTTTGATGCTCCCTGATTGGTATTTTCAGTCACAAGATGATACCCCATGACTGACTGCTTTTAACAACCAAATGCAGTTAGAGTTTGTCAACTGAAAATGTGAGAACCAGGAGGTAGATCCTAGTGTTAAAATGTATATGACTAATCGTATTACACCCAAAATGAGACATACAAATATTACACTCTCTGGGAAAGGATATATTAGTAGCAATACATAATTATCTGAAACCGTGTGAGGGACACTAATGTAACAAATAAACTTTAATGATACAGACTAAGGGCCTGATATTCAAAAGCTCGCAGCTCAGGTGAGATGATCTAAGACATCTTGTCAGTATGGAGAGGTCCCTAAAAAAATGTTAGAAACACAAACTTTAATTTTAAAGCTATTTATCTCACTATCCAGGGTGTTGTATGTGAAGGAGAGATACCTACATCATAATATAGTATGTAAAAAAAAAAATATTTTGCTTGATTTGTGTTAAGAGATTTTCCAAATTATCTCCATTATCAAATTGTGCACACTTTCTAAAGCAACAGCTACTACTGAGCATGTGCAAAAGTTCACAGTGTGTATGTATATTAGTCTGTAATTGGCTGATGGCTGTCACATGGTACAGGAGGCTGGCAAATTGAAGTACATTTTTAAATTTATAAAAAAATATTAATCTACTGCTATTTAAAATTCAGATAAAGGACTATTACATTAGCTGTTTATTATGCACTTGTTGATTATGCAATTCTACTGTATTTAATGACCCTTTAACCCCTTAATGACAACTGACGTACCAGGTACGTCATGCATTAACAAGCAGTTAATGACAATGGACGTACCTGGTACGTCAGTTGTCTAACAGAGTGCTGGAAGCGATCACAAATGCTTCCAGCAGCTCTGAGGGTATTGCAGTGATGCCTAGATATGGAGGCATCCTGCAATACCATTTTACAAGCCCCCGATGCAGAGAGAGCCACTCTGTGGCCCTCTCTGCACCGGTAGCGATAGTGCCGGGTGTGAGGGTGCGCGCGCGCGTGCACGATGCGCGCGCGTGCACGTGAGCATGCACATGCGCGTGCACGTGCACCCATTAGCCACGCTGACACCAATGAATGAGGGCAGAAAGGGGGAAAAAGGGATTTTTTTTTTTTTTAAATATAAAAGGATCTGGGAAGGGGTGGGGGTGGGGGTATTGTGGGGGGCTGCTACACTACAGAAATAGTTTTTTTAAGTAAAAATAAAATAAAAATACTTTTTGGGGCCAAACTGGGTACTGGCAGAAAGCTGCCAGTACCCAAGATGGTGGTAATTAGGTAGGGGAGAGGGTTAGAGAGCTGGAGGGGGGATCAGGGAGGTTGGGGCTAAGGCAGGGGTCCATCACAGCTAAAATACTTTATTATTTTTATTTAAAAAAAAAAAAACCTCTTTTATTTAGTACTGGCAGACTTTCTGCCAGTACTTAAGATGGCGGGAACAATTGTGGGGTGGGGGAGGGAAGAGAGCTGTTTGGGAGGGATCAGGGGGTGGGATGTGTCAGGTGGGAGGCTGATCTCTAAAATTAACCCTGCAAGCTCCCTACAAGCTACCTAATTTAACCCCTTCACTGCTGGGCATAATTAACGTGTGGTGCGCAGCAGCATTTAGAGGCCTTCTAATTACCAAAAAGCAACGCCAAAGCCATATAAGTCTGCTATTTCTGAACAAAGGGGATCCCAGAGAAGCTTTTACAACAATTTCTGCCATAATTGCACAAGCTGTTTGTAAATAATTTCAGTGAGAAACCTAAAATTGTGAAAAATGTTAAGTTTTTTTTTTTATTTGCTCGCATTTGGCGGTGAAATGGTGGCATAAAATATACCAAAATGGGCCTAGATCAATACTTGGGGTTGTCTACTACACTACACTAAAGCTAAAATTAACCCTACAAGCTCCCTACAAGCTCCCTAATTAACCCCTTCACTCCTGGGCATAAAACACGTGTGGGGCGCAGCGGCATTTAGCGGCCTTCTAATTACCAAAAAGCAACCCAAAAGCCATATAAGTCTGCTATTTCTGAAAAAAGGGGATCCCAGAGAAGCATTTACAACCATTTGTGCCATAATTGCAGAAGCTGTTTGTAAATAATTTCAGTGGGAAACCTAAAGTTTGTGACAAATTTTGTGAAAAAGTGAACTTTTTTTTTTTTTGATCGCATTTGGCGGTGAAATGGTGGCATGAAATATACCAAAATGGGCCTAGATCAATACTTTGGGTTGTCTTCTAAAAAAAAAATATATACATGTCAAGGGATATTCAGGTATTCCTGACAGATATCAGGGTTCCAATGTAACTAGCGCTAATTTTGAAAAAAAGTGGTTTGGAAATAGCGAAGTGCTACTTGTATTTATTGCCCCATAAATTGCAAAAAAAGCAAAGAACATGTAAACATTGGGTATTTCTAAACTTAGGACAAAATTTAGAAACTATTTAGCATGGGTGTTTCTTGGTGATTGTAGATGTGTAACATATTTTGGGGGTCAAAGTTAGAAAAAGTGTGTTTTTTTCCATTTTTTCCTCATATTTTATTATTTTTTTTTTAGTAAATTATAAGACATGATGAAAATAATGGTATCTTTAGAAAGTCCATTTAATGGCAAGAAAAACGGTATATAATATGTGTGGGTACAGTAAATGAGTAAGAGGAAAATTACAGCTAAACACAAACACCGCAGAAATGTAAAAATAGCCATTGTCATTAAGGGTAAGAAAATTGAAAAATGGTCCGGTCATTAAGGGGTTAAGTGATTTTTTTCACAGGAATTAGATAATTTGCACTTAAAACAACAGTATTTTGACATTTAGGGGTTGATTACAATCCTTTAGAAGAGCTTACCAAATGATTCATCTACAAAATTACTAGGTAAACTTTTCTAAAGGATTGTGATCAACCAATAGTGTTGTTAGAGACATCACTAATACCACTGATGTCTAAACAATCAACTTGGTTAACTAAATTTTTGTGTCCTTGAACCTATCTCTTTGTCCCCTACTGTTTGGTAGAAGAGGGATCATGGTCAGGGGCTTTTTTGCAGGGTTTGAGCTAGGCCCAATAGATCCAGGGAAGGGTCAATTTAATGCAATAGGATGCAATGCCATTTTAGACAATGTGGTGCTTCTGTTGGAGCATGACTGTGGCCCTGTGCACAAAGCCAGGTCTATGAAGATGTGATTTGAAAAGTTTGGTGTGGTGGAACTTGAGTGGCCTGCACAGATCCCTGACCTCAATTGCATTGGAAAGCTTTGGAATAAATTGAAATGCAAATCGAGAGCCAGAGGGCCAGATATTCAATAATAATAATCATTTACATTATGTGAACTTAAATTTACAAATAATTAACAAAGAATGGATTTTAAATGATATATAATATGCAAAAAAAGGTATATGGAGTTCATTAATTTAATGGGTTCTATTCACTTTACACGTTCTGTTTGTATTTTATTTTAAAATATTGCGTAGGAATAAGTATTTAATGATTAGGCTGAATTTCAATGCATATTTTATGTTATATTGAATAAACTATTCTCATTTAAAATTGAACGAAACTCAAATTCTTTCTTATATTATCAGTTGGACATTTAACACCTTAAAGGGGCATTAAACGCTAAATAAATGCTAGCTAGAATGATGTATTCAAAGAAAATATTAGCCTGAGAATAAAGTATATGTATTTTTTAAAGTTTCATTAGCTGTTTAAATATACATGTAAAGTTTTAGTGTCTATAAAACAATGGGAGCTGCCATGTTGTAACTTAGGTTACCTTCTCTGCTGTGGCCAATTAGAGACACATAAATAGGTCACTAGAGTGTGCAACCAATGGCTGTATGGAATAAAAGTGTTCTGCACTTCCATTTCTAACAGGAACGGAAAAGCTCACAATATCAGAATGGAATTACAGGAAAAGGGTATAAAATAAATAATAAAAGTATATTACTGAGTTTATTTTTATATAAGATTTATAATTTTATATTATCATCTCAAAGTATTTAATGTCCCTTTAAAGGGATGTTAAACAGCCTGTTTCAATGTTGTAATAAAAAAGCACTAAGCGGTTTCTTATATTTAAAGAGATAGTCTAGGCCAAAATAAACTTTCATGATTCAGATAGAGCATGTAATTTTAAACAATTTTCCAATTTACTTTTATCACCAATTTTGCTTTGTTCTCTTGGTATTCTTAGTTGAAAGCTTAACCTAGGAGGTTCATATGCTAATTTCTTGAAGGCCACCTCTTTTCAGAATGCATTTTAACAGTTTTTCACCACTAGAAGTGTTAGTTCACGTATTTCATATAGATAACACTGTGCTCGTGCACGTGAAGTTATCTGGGAGCAGGCACTGATTGGCTAAACTGCAAGTCTGTCAAAAGAACTGAAATAAGGGGGCAGTTTGCAGAGGCTTAGATACAAGATAATCACAGAGGTTAAAAGTATATTATTATAATTGTGTTAGTTATGCAAAACTGGGGAATGGGTAATAAACGGATTATCTATCTTTTAAAACAATAAATATTCTGGTGTAGACTGTCCCTTTAAAATAAATCATTGCAATATATATTATTATTCATTTTAAATGGATTTTACCTTTTTTTTCTTTTTTTACACTACATGTTTGAAGTGTCTATTACTTTCTGTCACTGCCCTATAAGGATGTCTTAAAACTTCTGAAATTACATCAGCTGGTTTACTATAAAGTGAATAGACTAGATAACAGGGATTCAGATTTGCTCATGCCCAGATCAGTCAGAATGTAACCTAAGTTTCAAACATGTCAGCTCCCTTATCACACTGGGGTCAGGGCTACACTTAGAATTTCTAAGTGCTTATTATGCAAGAAAACAAGTACATTGTTTGCTGTTTGTTACACAATCTGTTTCTTTTTTATGTTTTCTTGATTTAACATATTTGTTTTAACCAAAGGAGCACTGTTTAATATCCCTTTAAAGGGACAGTTCACCCAAAAACTTTCTCCCCTTTAAATTATACCCAATGATCCTTTTTACCTGCTAGAGTGTATTAAATTGGTTGCATGTAGCTCCTTTACTCCTATTTCAGCATTTGAAATAGCTGATTTAGCTTGTGGTTTCCCAACCTATACTGAAAGTTTTGATACTGGAGTATATGCTATTGACAAGCCTAAATAAACACAGTCAGCAGAAGAAGTTGCAATCTCAGTGGGATGCAGGATAGTTAAGTAATAAAATGATAAATTTCCATTGTTCTCTCTTTGTATTGAGCTTTGGTGTTCCAGATAATTATAAGATAAGGAAGCAAGTCTGTGTACACAAAGTTATAACATAATGAGATCTGATATTACCTTAAATTCAACCCCTTGTAATAGGCTGTGGTTTCAAAGCACAAAACCAGCTACTTCATATACACAAATAAACCTGAAAATGCAATTTCTCAAATATTTTATACGCTGCAGGTGGTATAACAAGTCATTTAAAATACATTAATGGAAAAACAATTTTACGGTGTACTGTCCCTTTAAGTAAGCTACATAGGTTGAATTTTACAAAGGCCCCTCTGCAGGACCACAATATCTCACAATAGCAGCTCTTTTTTATTAGTTCATTCATTTGTTCCATTTTGAAAAGGTTTCCATATTTCCTACCTGTAATTCTGCCTCCAGACTGTATTTTCGTGGCTGCTTTTTTAACTCTTCTGTGGGACTGATCGTGGGACTGGGTGACCACATCTTCCTATCACACCTGGGAAAACAAAACTAGGTCAGTTACTACATGTAGCCAATAAATGGTTTAGACCAGCATTTACCAACCTTATCCTATATACTATTATAATAATAATAATAAAATGTATCTTACATTATTGTTATACAGCATTTTAGCACTGTGTGGATTCTAAGGCTTAGGGGTAGATTTAATAAGCTGCGGACTCTGCTTTCTACCCCCGAAGTTCCCCGAAGTTAAGAAGCAGCGGTCGTTAAGAAGCAGGGAATCATGTCCGCTCGACATATAATAAATTGTCCCCCAGGGATATATTTAGGCCTCAATTTATCAAAGTCTGGCGGACCTGATCCGACAGTGCGGATCAGGTCCGCCAGACCACGCTGAATACGGAGAGCAATATGCTCGCCGTATTCAGCATTGCACCAGCAGCTCACAACGCCGCCCCCTGCAGAATCAACCCGATTGTACTCGATCAGGTTGAATTGCGGAGATATCTGTCCGCCTGCTCAGAGCAGGCGGACAGGGTTATGGAGCAGCGGTCTTTGTGACCGCTGCTTCATAACTGCTGTTTCTGGCGAGCCTTCAGGCTCGCCAGAAACACGGGGCATCAAGCTCCATTCAGAGCTTGATAGATAGGCCCTTTAGAGTTTATGCTGAAGACCAGGAGTGATTGAGCCTATGGCCTACCACCATACTGCTCAGTTAAACTGACTGTTCTTGTAGTTATTTCTCTGAAGAATCCTTGCTAATTATCAGTAATACAATTTTAATTGTAAATATATAGGCCTATTTATCAAAGCCTCAACTACGTTGCATTCGCCGGCGTCAATACGCTCCCCAGACATCACTGCTGCGGACCTGAATACAATCTCCTTATTTATCAAAAAAGCCGTCAAAAACACATTCGGTTATTTGTATTTTTCCCAACTTTATTTATACCATTTCATTACTGTCCATGAACAAGCACATTTCTCTAAAGCTAATCTTTTATTTTTCATCTGTTAATGTCCAAGAAATAGCTACATTTATACCTCAACAAACAATATCTCATAGAAAGTTATTGTTATATTTATTTGTTATATGATACTTTCACAGAAATGAATGTGTATTTGTATTTCTAGAAGTCATTTTTTTTTTTTTAATTATTATTAATGCTAGAATTTGTACATATATCCTTGCACATACTTGTGTATATATATATATATATATATATGGGGGAGGGGTTTGTTTTATTATTTAACACTGTTTGTATCACATTTTGGGTGAATGCCCCGAAACGTCACTGCCGAATAAACTGATTTGTTGGTTCTAAATCCAGAGAGTGCTCATCTTTATACAGATTGAATATTGTGTTAAGCGCCCTGGTCTGTGCTTGGGTTGGCAAGTGAGAGTGCACTTATTTGGAGCCTGTGTTATACTGCGTAGCACCCACTGCCTTGCTACCCTCCCTATCTTCAGCCATCATCACTTTGGGATTCACTTGGGTGACACTTACACTTTGTTGTGGACTATGGATACACCTATGGTGATCAGTGCCTCACAAGGCCTGCCTGTAACAGCACCATCAGACGTAGAGGGAGCAGATACACTCTCCTTGACTGAGGTGGACGCAGCAAGAATTCTATTTGAACATGAGGAAATTACAACTGATACTGAATCCATTCAAACCCTGTATTTGAATCTACTTAAATTAAAGAAAAGAGAAGTGGATTTACATCTACATGGGGTCTACCTATCAGAATATTATAAAAAGAAAATGATCCCTAAAGGTTTTGGAAACACAGTGTACCCACAATTGGGAGGAACAACAGTGAGTTCTGTAAAAAATGGTGTGCAGTGCTAAATAAGTGTTCTCTGGATCTACTATTGTTGGTGGTGGAAGAAGTTAGAGCCCTATTGAATAAAGCCAAGGAAGAAATAGCGGTATTTGATACTACGAAGGGTCCCACTCTACTACAGGATCAGAGTGAAAATTGGCTTAATAAACTTACATTACAAGTCAAGGAGTATAAGGACTCCCTGGTAGCTTTAAAAAATAAGAAACTACAACAAGTGATTGAAGACTACAGGGAGAGACAGGTTTATAAATGGCTCCTAAGCCCTGAAGAGAGGCAAAATTACAGGCCTAGGCGACCACGCCGCCAGAGGGTGTACACCAGGAGACAACTTAACACCGTGGATACTAGCTCAGGCTCTGACACAGACATCCCAGGAGCACATACATATGAAAGCCCCTCAACTTCGCAGTCAGATTTTTTAGGGGTGACTACAAGATCAAGCCACCGAAAAAAGGAAGAAGACCACATCCAAGAAGGAGTGGGACTCACTGGAAGACCTCCACGGCGTGGAAGAATCAGGAGAATATAGTGTTGAATCTATCTGATCGCATGCTCACTGAAGCGGAAAGGACACTCCTGAACAGAGGATTGACATTTGTTCCTACCCAACGAGCAGATGATTTTGATACTTGGCTGGACATCCAAAAGTTTAAAAGAAATCTTAAGCTTAAAGATCATTTTAAAATGACGGAACAGCAGGAAATGGGAAACACCTTTAGAAACAAAGGCACGTTTGACCCCCAACACACGGCTGCCAGCATACAAACCTACACCAGATTGGTCTTACAAGATGCCGTAACTATGCCGAAGGAGATATTCAGACATAACATCTCCAAAAAAGAACGTGTGGCGATTGAGAGTCTGGCCTGTGACCCCAACATAGTGATTCGCAAGGCGGACAAAGGTGGGGCCATAGTGGTCCTGAACTATTGCGACTACAAACAAGAAATACTCTCACAATTGAACGATGACCGGGTATACCTACCTCTCACGAAGGACCCAACTAATCAATTTCAAGAGCGAATTGATAATTTACTGCTTGAAGGCTTAGTGGAAGGTTGGGTCAACAAAGATACATATGATTAGTTGCGGGTGACATATCCAATTTGCCCTATTCTATACACCTTGCCTAAGGTGCATAAGGGCCTGGAGAAACCTCCTGGACGCCCGATTGTGTCAGCGAGAGGATCCTTATTGAGTCCCTTGGCAAGGTGGATTGATTCATTTCTCCAACCACTGGTGAGACACATGAAATCGTATGTGAGGGATTCTACTGATGTATTGGTACATCTGTCACAGGTTCAAGATCTCTCTGCAGATGATTATCTGGTGTCTATGGATGTCACAAGCCTATATACCATCATCCCACACCAAGATGGGATGTTGGCAGTTACACATGCTCTCTCCAGATACCCCTATGTGGGGCCTAGTAGCACCTATATCGTTAAGATCCTTGAACTGTGTTTGACTCTCAATGTTTTCCGATTTGAATTGAAATACTACCAGCAAATCACAGGGACCGCCATGGGGTCAAACATGGCCCCGTCTTATGCAAACTTATTTATGGAGGAGTATGAAACCAACATAATGAAGGTCTATGAGGTCCCGGAAATCATCAAATACATGAGATACATTGATGATGTTCTGTTGGTGTGGAGGGGTACAGAAGAACATCTACACAAGTGGATACAAGATCTGAATGACCTACCACACCCGGTGAAATTTAAAATGATGGCCAGCAAAGAATCCATTGACTTTCTTGATTTGAGAGTACTTAACCCCTTAACGACCAAGGACGTACGCCACACGTCCTCAAAAAAAATACACTTAATGACCGAGGACGTGTGGCGTACGTCCTTGGTCTGGAAAGCAGCTGGAAGCGATCCTGCTCACTTCCAGTTGCTTTCCGGTTATTGCAGTGATGCCTCGATATTGAGGCATCCTGCAATAACCTTTTTTAGCAATCCGGTGCAGAGAGAGCCACTCTGTGGCCCTCTCTGCACCGGACATCACCGGCTAAATCCATTGGTGGGTGGGAGCCGGTTCGGGAGGCGGGTGGCGGCCATCGATGGCCCTGATGATCTGTAGGGGGGCGGGATCGTGGGCGGGAGAGATCAGAGGCGCGCACGGGCGTGCACACGTGCACGGGAGGGCGGGGGCGGGCGCGCGCACGGGGAGGGATCAGGTGGGAACCGCTACACTACAGAAAAATTATGTTTGAAAAGTTGGAAAAAAATAGTTTGATTTCTGAAAAAATACATTAGTCAGGGGGTGGGGGATTGGTCTGTGGGGGGGGGGGGGAACAACACTACAGAAAAACAGGCAAAAAAATTAAAAAAAACATTTTTTTTTTGCAAACTGGGTACTGGCAGACAGCTGCCAGTACCCAAGATGGCCCCCAATAAGGCAGAGGGGGAGGTTAGAGAGCTGTTTTGGGGGGGATCAGGGAGGTTGGGGGCTAAGGGGGGGATCCTACAAAGTAGCATATGTAAATATGCTAAAGATGTATTTTTTTTTTTTTTTAAACTTTTATTTTAGTACTGGCAGACTTTCTGCCAGTACTTAAGATGGCGGGGACAGTTGTGGGGTGGGGGAGGGAAGGGAGCTGTTTGGGAGGGATCAGGGGGTCTGATGTGTCAGGTGGGAGGATGATCTCTACACTAAAGCTAAAATTAACCCTGCAAGCTCCTTACAAACTACCTAATTAAAGGACCAGTCAACACAGTAGATTTGCATAATCAACAAATGCAAGATAAGAAGACAATGCAATAGCACTAAATCTGAACTTCAAATGAGTAGTAGATTTTTTTTCTGACAATTTTAAAAGGTATGTCTTTTTCCACTCCTCTTGTACCATGTGACCGCCATCAGCCATTCACAAATGCATACACGTACCATGTGACAGCCATCAGCCATTCACAAATGCATACACACTTATTCTTGCACATGCTCAGTAGGAGCTGGTGACTCAAAAAGTTTAAATATAAAAAGACTGTGCACATTTAATTAATAGAAGTAAATTGGAAAGTTGTTTAAAATGGCATGCTCTATCTGAATAATAAAAGTTTAATTTTGATTGACTGTCCCTTTAACCCCTTCACTGCTAGCCATAATACACGTGTGATGCGCAGCAGCACTTAGCGGCCTTTTAATTACCAAAAAGCAACGCCAAAGTCATATATGTCTGCTATTTCTGAACAAAGGGGATCCCAGGGAAGCATTTACAACCATTTGTGCCATAATTGCACATGCTGTTTGTAAATAATTTCAGTGAGAAACCTAAAATTGTGAAAAATTTTGCGTTTTTTTTAATTTGATTGCATTTGGCGGTGAAATGGTGGCATGAAAATATACCAAAATGGGCCTAGATCAATACTTGGGGTTGTCTACTACACTACACTGAAACTAAAATTAACCCTAGAAGCTCCCTACATGCTCCCTAATTAACCCCTTCACTGCTGGGCATAATACACGTGTGGTGCGCAGTCGCATTTAGCAGCCTTCTAATTAGTAAAAAGCAAAACCAAAGCCATATATGTCCGCTATTTATAAACAAAGGGGATCCCAGAGAAGCATTTACAACCATGTATGCTATAATTGCATAAGTTTTTTGTAAATAATTTCAGTGAGAAACCTAAAGTTTGTGAAAAAAAATTGTGAAAAAGTGAACAATTTTTTTTATTTGATCGCATTTGGCGGTGAAATGGTGGCATTAAATATACCAAAATGGGCCTAGATCAATACTTTGGGATGTCTTCTAAAAAAATATATATACATGTCAATGGATATTCAGGGATTCCTGAAAGATATCAGTGTCCCAATGTAACTATCGCTAATTTTGAAAAAAAAGTGGTTTGGAAATAGCAAAGTGCTACTTGTATTTATGGCCCTATAACTTGCAAAAAAAGCAAAGAACATGTAAACATTGGGTATTTCTAAACTCAGGACAAAATTTAGAAACTATTTAGCATATGTTTTTTTTGGTGGTTGTAGATGTATAACAGATTTTAGGGGTCAAAGGTAGAAAAAGTGTGTTTTTTTCCATTTTTTCCTCATATTTTATATTTTTTTTTATAGTAAGTTATAAGATATGATGAAAATAATGGTATATTTTGAAAGTCCATTTAATGGCGAGAAAAACGGTATATAATATGTGTGGGTACATTAAATGAGTAAGGGGAAAATTACAGCTAAACACAAACACCGCAGAAATGTAAAAATAGCCTTGGTCCCAAACGGACAGAAAATGGAAAAGTGCTGTGGTCATTAAGGGGTTAAAGAGAATGGACAATTAGAAACCACCATGTACCAAAAACCCACAGACAGGAACTCACTCCTGTTGGCAAGCAGTAGCCATCCGAGATCTCTCATCAGAGCCATTCCAGTGGCACAACTCTACAGAGTAGTGAGGAATAACTCCATACGAAAGAATACTGAGACACAACTAGAAGAGATGTCCACTAAATTTCTCCAGAGGGGTTACTCCTATGTAACTATCAAAAAAGCTTACAGGATAGCAAAGACTACCAAAAGATGTACCCTACTTAAAACAAGAGAGGAGAAACCTGTTGAAAAACGGATGACTTGTACCATAACTTATTCACCTAATATTGGGATTGTAGCAAGATCAGTGAGGGACCACTGGGATCTACTGACCACAGACCAACAATTACCATTTAAAGAATTTTCCCCACCAAGGATGGGATATAAAAGAGGACGCAACCTCCAGGACATGTTGATGATCACGGACCCAAGACATACCTACGAAACAGGGATGCTTTAAGTGCCTCGGATGCACAACGTGCAATTCAATGATACAGAGTAAAACCTTCCATCACCCACATACCACCAAAAGCTTCAAGATTCAACACCATCTAACTTGCTCCACTCCATTTGTGGTCTATCTGCTGAATTGTACATGTGGAAAGTACTATGTCGGTAAGACGGACGACGACATCAAGAAGAGGATGGCTAATCATCGGAGTGCCATTAGGATTGCACTCAAAGATGGTACATCGGAACAACCGGTGGCACGCCACTTTGTACAGATGAACCACACTGTGAAGGACTTACGCTTCATACTCATTGATCATGTGCCAATATTGACAGAGGAGGTATCAGAAAGAAGAAACTCCTACAAATTGAAGCCAAATGGATCCACAGACTTGGAACTATGCAACCTGGTGGACTGAATGCGAATGTGGACTAGCACTGTTTTTTATAGTACCTGTTCCTAAGTCAGAATTACCATGATGGTTTCAAATAAGATCCATTACCAACGAGAATCCATATGTATTCTATGATACCCCTATGGGCATAATGAGAGTCCATGTATAGTCCATTTGAAAATCACTTATCTTTTAATACCATACGTTGGGTGACATGAAGTTTAACTCTAACTTTAATTGTATTGGTAGGGCCTTAGAGCCACTATTAACGGAATATTTGACATAGGAGAATGTTGGCCAGTACAGCCTTAATTTTTTGACATTGAGTGTCATTATTATACTTGTTGAGATCCCTCTTAATTAATATATCACCTTAATCACCCCCAGAGCAGTCTGTGGTTTTGCACCGATAGTGGAGAGTAGCTATGTCATTAATAATTGTGGTGAGATATATATGACCCACTGATTAGATAGTTTTAATATGTGGGTCATTTCCAATTGAATAGACATCTTACTTTAACATGTATTCTTGCTAGACAGTGACGACATGCAGTTATTGTTATGTATAATTTTTTCATATACAGATCGTTATTTGGTGTACACATAATTGTTCTTGAGGTCTCCTGCTTGCCTTATTATTGACCACACAGCTGTATTTTAAATATTCACTGCCACTCATCAGCTGGTAAATGTGGTCGGCTTTACTATCCACTAAGATATAAGATACAGTATATGTGTGTGTGTGTGTGTGTTATGTCAGAAATCTTTTGCAAACATATTTACATGTCCCTAAGTTCCTTTTTTTGTTCTAAACAGCATTGTCTGTCATATCTCTGGGTTTATTTATACCACTATATGTATATATTGTAAATGTATTATTATTCTGAGCAGGAATAATTCTGAATATAACATGTGATCAGAGTATCATATGTATTTATTTGCAATCAATGGATATTTTAAAGGGATAGGAAAGTAAAAATTTAAGTTGCACGATTCAGATAGAGCATGTAATTTTAAAACACTTTAAAATTCGCTTCTATTTTCAAATGTGCTTTGTTCTCTTGGTATCCCTTGTTGGAAAAGAATAAGCACATATCCTACACTAGTGGGAGCTAGCTGCTAATTGGTGCCTGCACACATTTGTCTCTTGTGATTGGCTAAATAGATGTGTTCCGCTAGCAGCCAGTAGTGCAATGCTGTTCCTTCAGCAAAGGATAACAAGAGAATGAAGCAAATTTGATAATATAAGTAAATTGGAAAGTTGTTTAAAATTGTATGTTCTATCCAAATCATTTCTGTTTAAAGTTAGGTGGGCTATCAGCTTAAGATTCTATTGAATCAAACATCAACTCGAATTATAAAATCCTTGTCTAAAATATTACACAGTGTGTTCTAATGTCAGCATCAATGTTTATCTTTCACATGTAAATACTTTCAAAGTATAATACACAATGTAACACATGGCCCTTACAAGTTCTGATGAGTGATCAATGACACAAGTATCAAGCAATTTGATTCGTTAGTGATAGTTTTTAATGTGTATTTGAATCAGATTGGCTGATGTCCTAAATCATGTGATTATGCATATTCCAATCAAAAGTGGTGGAAAAATTCACTAGTGTGTGGGTTATTTAGGAGTTTGAGTCAAATATGGTGCGAAGTGGAGAGTGGGAGTTGTATTACATGGCTTAAACATGGTGCATATAGATTTTTCCAACAAATAAAAAGGAAGTTAGCTATATTATGTTGTGTATTTTTTTTTTTTTATCGCTATATCTATTAGTGCAACAAGTTTGGGGCAAAACTTTGCACCAAATATGTAGAAATAATATTGTCCCCTTGCTTAGTAATGAGAGACAAAGTTGTAGCATAATCCATAAGTAGTAATGTATTTTTAATTTTTATCCCTATATCTATTAGTGCACCAAATGTGTAGCAATAATATTGTTTGATTTAGAAAAGGGTATACAAATTTAATAAAAATTCTAATTTACTTTAATTATGTAATATACTTCATTCTCTTGCAGCATCGAACATATGCTTTCTGTGTTTTTAGACAACCATTAAGTTCTCTGGTATCCGCGACCTCAAGGGTGGCGGATTGAAAACTAGGTACACTGAGTTGGAAAAGACACAAGCGTAACTGTAGAATTTTTGATAACTTCGTGAGAGCTTCAAATAGTGTCGATTAGGAAGGCAAATGAACAAGATTCCGCTCGAATACCACGGTTTTCAACTCCCATCGATCTGTGTCGGATTGAGATTGCGTGATCATATTTTACGTCACAAATTTCAACATTTGCCGATCTTGACGCTTTAATAACTATGGCGGATCAATCTCGTGACAATTATGACGTGGAATTCCAGCGTATTTTCAGTTGACGCTTTGATAAATAGGCCCCATAATATGGATTTATAGGAAAAAATATATATTTATATTTTGAAGGTGCTATAAACAATGATGACATTTGCCACCCTGCTCTAAGCCAATCCTGATGTGGTCCCTTCACCCTTATATTTTATTTACTTTCTCTTGCACCCAATCAGAAATTGTTGCTCCTAATTTATTACAGAAAAAGTGAAGCAATTATACAATAATATTTTCTAGTCGTTTGCCCTGTAGGCTTGCCCAACACTGGACATCAGTATGTTGCTATTGCACTACTGCTTGCAAATGAATACCCAGTCAATCAAAATCCTTTAGAGAAGTTTATCTAATGATTTTGTATAGAAAATCCCCATTAAAGTCTAAGGGAACTTTGTAGATAAATCATTGGATAAACTCATCTACAGGATTGTGATCAACCCATATGTGTTTAACTCATGTAAAAGTGGTTCAGCAAATTGTTCAAGTCAGCTCCAGAGCAGCATTGCACTACTTACACCTGTTTGAACAGATGTGATGAGCCAATAGCAAGAGGTGTGTGTGTGTAGCCACCAATCACCAGCTACTTCTCCGCAGTGCATTGCTGCTCCGGGGCCTATAGGCATTTCTACAAAATATACCAAGAGAATGAAATCAATTTAAATGACAGTGAAGTCAAAATTAAACTTTTATGATTCAGATAGGGCATGTCATTTAAACAACTTTCCAATTTACTTTTATCATCAAATTTGCTTTATTCTCTTGGTATTCTTAGTTGACAGCTAAACATAGGTAGGCTCAAAGTGATTTCTAAACTGTTGAAAGCCGCCTCTTATCTCACTGCATTTTAACAGTTTTTCGCAGATGGAGGGCGTTAGTTCATGTGTTCCATATTGATAACATTGACCTAGATTACAAGTTTTGCGGTATGGTGCAGTACAACTATACCGCTGCAAATTTGACATTTTGAGCGCGGAATATGCAGGTCTCCGGAATTAAAAATCACAGCAGTACAGCTATACCGCAACCGTTTTAGCCTTTACTCAACTCTCCAGTGCGCACTCAAAAAATGGCTTTTGAGTGCGGGATTTTCATAGCGCCTGTATTACAGGTTATGCGGTCTGGCTAAAATGCTTGCGTTATAGTCTATACCGTCTTGATCCATTCCGCGATCTGAGACCAGTAGTTATAGATATTGTGAAACAAAAATGTTTCACAAAACTCATAACTAAGTTGTTACAAAGTACACTAACACCCATAAACTACCTATTAACCCCTAAACCTCCATGTCCCCGCATCACAAATACTATATTACACCTATTAACCCCATATCCGCTGCCCACCCACATCGCCAACACTAAATAAACCTATTAACCCCTAAATCGCCAAAATACACTTATTAACCCCTAAACCGCCGACCCCCCCCCCATATTGCCAACACTAAATAAACCTATGCTAAGAGCTGCTTAAATACTATTGGCTGATTTGAACAGCCAATAGGATTTAAGCATCACTCATTCTTTTGGCAGAATTTTTCACCCAATAGGAATGCAACGGTACCCCAATATAAAAGGGATACCTTGCATTCAATCCTCAGTGTGCAACGACAATCGTACGAAGAGTATCCTCCATGCTGGATGGCTCCGCGGTCGCCGTTCCTATTCCGCGGTCACTTCCGCGCCGCATTTGCCATGGATGAAGATAGAAGAGGTCCCTGCGCTGGATGAAGATTTCATTGCCTGGAAGAAGACCTTCTCTGCCGGACTTCAGGAACGGTGAGCACCTATTTGGGGGTTAGTCTTAGGTTTTATTTTTATTTTTTGGGGTGTTTTTTTCTTTAGATTAGGTCTTTTTTAATTTTATGGGCGAAAAAAAGCTGAATGCCCTTTTAAGGGCAATGCCCATACAAATGCCCTTTTAGGGCAATAAGTAGCTTAGGTTCTTTTTATACTAATTTTTTTATTTTTGGGGGATGGTTGGGTGGGGGCAGGGCCGCCATGAGGGGATGACAGGGGTGACTCCTGTCAGGGGCCCAATGGGCCAGGGGGGCCCCATGAGGCAAAAACTAAAAAAAAATATATATATATATTTTTTTTTTAATTTTGGCAGCCACCAGTGGGTACTACAGCAGAGTACTAATTGAGCATGGGAAATGTTATTACAAGGAGTAAAGTATTAGCATTTGAGAAGATTTATGAGTGTGCACTAAATCACTATGCACAGTATGAGATAGACTTGGCACTTTGTTTGTACAGTGTGTGCCTGAGTCAGGCGGCAGATCACTTTCATTTGCAGAGGAAGTAGGACTTATTTAGAAAATGTTTTTTATTTCTTTGTGCAATTTCGGATTGTAACTTCAGTGTGGTAGTAGTTGTATGGTGGGGCCAGGGGTCCATTAAAACACATTTTTTTTTTAGCAGCAGTGTATTTATTATTATTTGACAATGCTGTAGAAATTCTTTATTTAAAACCATGCAGAAATGTTTTCTCCTCAATATACAAATGGTAGGTGCCCTTTTGGCATATATATATATATATATATATATATATATATATATATATATATATAACATTCCAGTTTACTGACCCTTTATGCAAGGACTTTCCAGATGCAAGGAGGCATTTTAGCTGAGATTTTTACATCTGCATAAAATGTTATACAGTGTACTAAGATTGCTCAGTGTTTGAAATGAGACAGGTTAACTTAAAACTGTTCAGTTTACACTACAGCTGACTTCATTTTGAAATACATACCAACAAGCCTAAATCCTGCATTTAACCAGATCTAATGGTATGAGTACCACAGCTTATGGTTCCACCAAGACCATATAGAGTACAGCATTTTCAAAATCCATAAGTACAGTTGACAGATAGGAACATTTGTACACTATATTTGAAGTGGTGCTCTTGGTTGGGGAAAATGGGGAAAAAACAAACAAACATATGTCAACATTTTAACAGTACTTTTCTTCATCTAGCCATCTACCCAGATCATTAATGTACAATTTTGAATTCACAGAATTATTTTAGTTTGCACATTTACAAATATGATTCTTTAAAAAGTTATCTCTTAATTTCTGCAATTTTTTGTATCATGCATGTTACACACTGTTGATTTAGGGGATGCAAGGTGCATAAATGTTTCCTCCTGTGAGTGTTTCTGTGGGTGTCTGTGTTTATGTCTTTGTGCTTTGGTTTGTGTCTCTATGAGTGTCTATGTATTTTGTTTTCTGTGGGTCTCTCTGTGAGGGTAGGTGTGTATGTCTTTGTGCATTTTCTTTGGATGTCTGTGAGGGTGTGTGCATATGTCTTTGAGCTTTTTCTATGGGTGTCTCTGTGAGGGTGTGTGTATGTTTGTCTTTGTGTATTTTCTCTGGATGCCTCTGTGAGTGTGGGTGTGTATGTCTGTGTTTTCTGTGGATATCTCTGTGAGGGTGTGTGTGTGTGTGTAGGTATGTATGTCTGTGTTTTCTGTGGATGTCTCTGTGAGGGTGTGTGTTTTCTGTGGGTGTCTTTGTGAGGGTGTGTGTATGTCTTTGTGTGTTTTCTGTGGATGTCTCAGTGAGGGTGTGTGTATGTATGTCTTTCTGTGTTTTATGTGGTTGTCTCTCTCTGTGTGTCTGTATGTCTTTGTGTGTTTTCTGAGGCTGTCTCTGTCGGTGTTTCCTTGGGTGTATTTGCAAGTTTGAGTTTGTGTGTGCCCATTGTCTGTTCCTTTTTAGGACATTTTGACCTTACTACTGATTATTCACATCTTTCTACAGACTTTGAGACTAATGAGACCTTTTCGGAAGTCACCAATCCATCATTTAACCTTTAAATTATTGTTTAGGCAGTTCAGGACCCTTCCTTTCAGCCACTGCATGCTGTTGTCATCATTTAGTTGGCATCTTCCTTTACAAAAGATAATCAGAACTCCATATTTTGTTTTCTAAATCTCCTTTTTTTTACAAAACTTTAGTCTACCTCATTACTTGTCAGGTCAATGTAAACAAGTGCTGAGTGTCTGTTTGGGTGTCTGTGTCTGAGTGTGTTTCTTTGCGTGTCTGCTAGAGTGTCTATATGTGAATCCTTATGTGTGAGTGTGTGTGTGTTTCAGTGTATGAGTGTGTCTGTGTGTTTGTATGTTACTACCTTTACAACATTTCAAAGCTTAAATAGACACTTAAGAATAAAGTGCATATACGTTTTAGTCACTCCGTCAAAAATTGCACATGTCAAAGGGGGGAGGGGGGGCTGATCAATGGTTAAGTCAGGGGCCCGCCAAAATTCCTAGTGGCGGCCCTGGGTGGGGGGGGTTTACTTTTAGGGGAACTTTGTAATTATTTTAGGTAAAAGAGCTGTTTAGCTTAGGGCAATGCCCTACAAAAGGCCCTTTTAAGGGCTATTGGTAGTTTATTAATAGGTTAGGGGGTGTTTTTATTTTGGGGTGGCTTTTTTGTTTTTATAGAGCTATTAGATAAGTTTCATTTTTATTATTTTGGATAATTTTGTTTATCATTTTTTGTAAACTTATATTTTTTTTATTTTTCGCAATGTTTTTTTTTTTAGTAATGTTAGATTTCTTTTATTTTTTTGTAGTGTTAGGTTTTTTTTAATCTTGTAATTTAGGTGTTATTATTTTTCATTTATTTTCTTTAATTAAAAAAGTTATGCTTATTTATAGTTTATTCTTATTTTTTTTATTTCACAGGTAAGTTTTTATTTATTTTAAGATAGTTATATTGTAATTTTAATTTAAAGTATAGGGAATAGTTAGGTTTAGGGGCTAATAGTTTAATTTAGTGATTTACGATGTGGGGGCTTGCAGTTTAGGGGTTAATAGGTTTAGTTTAGTCTGTGTGATGTGGGGGCGGCGCTTTAGGGGTTAATAACTTTATTATAGTAATAGCGATGTGGGGGGTGGCAGTTTAGGGATTTATAGGTTTATTTAGTGCCGGCGATATCGGGGGCGGCGGATTAGGGGTATTTAGACTAGGGGTTTATGTTAGGGTGTTAGGTTTATACAGGGAGTGCAGAATTATTAGGCAAATGAGTATTTTGAAGGACTTGACAGGCTCAGAAAAGTCAAAAATAGTGAGATATCTTGCAGAGGGATGCAGCACTATTAAAATTGCAAAGCTTCTGAAGCGTGATCATCGAACAATCAAGCGTTTCATTCAAAATAGTCAACAGGGTCGCAAGAAGCGTGTGGAAAAACCAAGGCGCAAAATAACTGCCCATGAACTGAGAAAAGTCAAGCGTGCAGCTGCCAAGATGCCACTTGCCACCAGTTTGGCCATATTTCAGAGCTGCAACATCACTGGAGTGCCCAAAAGCACAAGGTGTGCAATACTCAGAGACATGGCCAAGGTAAGAAAGGCTGAAAGACGACCACCACTGAACAAGGCACACAAGCTGAAACGTCAAGACTGGGCCAAGAAATATCTCAAGACTGATTTTTCTAAGGTTTTATGGACTGATGAAATGAGAGTGAGTCTTGATGGGCCAGATGGATGGGCCCGTGGCTGGATTGGTAAAGGGCAGAGAGCTCCAGTCCGACTCAGACGCCAGCAAGGTGGAGGTGGAGTACTGGTTTGGGCTGGTATCATCAAAGATGAGCTTGTGGGGCCTTTTCGGGTTGAGGATGGAGTCAAGCTCAACTCCCAGTCCTACTGCCAGTTTCTGGAAGACACCTTCTTCAAGCAGTGGTACAGGAAGAAGTCTGCATCCTTCAAGAAAAACATGATTTTCATGCAGGACAATGCTCCATCACACACGTCCAAGTACTCCACAGCGTGGCTGGCAAGAAAGGGTATAAAAGAAGAAAATCTAATGACATGGCCTCCTTGTTCACCTGATCTGAACCCCATTGAGAACCTGTGGTCCATCATCAAATGTGAGATTTACAAGGAGGGAAAACAGTACACCTCTCTGAACAGTGTCTGGGAGGCTGTGGTTGCTGCTGCACGCAATGTTGATGGTGAACAGATCAAAACACTGACAGAATCCATGGATGGCAGGCTTTTGAGTGTCCTTGCAAAGAAAGGTGGCTATATTGGTCACTGATTTGTTTTTGTTTTGTTTTTGAATGTCAGAAATGTATATTTGTGAATGTTGAGATGTTATATTGGTTTCACTGGTAAAAATAAATAATTGAAATGGGTATATATTTGTTTTTTGTTAAGTTGCCTAATAATTATGCACAGTAATAGTCACCTGCACACACAGATATCCCCCTAAAATAGCTATAACTAAAAACAAACTAAAAACTACTTCCAAAACTATTCAGCTTTGATATTAATGAGTTTTTTGGGTTCATTGAGAACATGGTTGTTGTTCAATAATAAAATTAATCCTCAAAAATACAACTTGCCTAATAATTCTGCACTCCCTGTATATAACTTTCTTTTCCCCATAGACATCAATGGGGATTGCATTACGGCGATCGCCATTCCGCGATCGCAGGTGTTAGTTTTTTTTCTATCATTAATGTCTATGGGGGAAAATGTGCACGAGCACGTCAAGTCAGGCCTTGGGTTTTGTGCGGTATGGAGCTTAACGCACCATACCACGCAACAAAAGAAGGTTTTTCAGTAACTTGTAATGGCAGCGCTATGGAGAGTGCGATACTGCTAATTTTTTTGCGCTATTTACACAACCGTTTTTTTAAGTAGACTGTCCCCTTCAATAACAAAAATAAAATGAATGTACTTCCTGGGGCCGATTTATCAACTGTTGGGCGGACATGATCCGCTACAGCCCGACATCGTTAAAGTAAATGTAAATTTTTATGCTAAAGTGCCCGATTTTTAAAAATTCGATTAAAAACAGGGGCACTTTAATTCATCAAAATTTACATTTCACTCCTGTTGTGAAAAAAAACTTACCTTTTAAACTTGGCAGCTGCTCCAGCTTCCTCCGGTCGTCGCAAGCCATTTCTGATGTCAGAAATGATGGATAGGTTATCCTCCAATCACGGCTTCCCCCCGGGGAATCAGTGCCTGATTCAATGCCGTGATTGGAGGAAGCCGGATTCCTCATTTTAGACCCAGGAATAGGCTTTGCGGCGGGTGGAGGAAGCTGGATCTGCTGTCAAGATTAAAAGGTAAGTTTTTTTTCACAACACGAGTGAAATGTAAATTCTGATGAATTAAAGTGCCCCTGTTTTTAATCAAATTTTTAAAAACTGGGCATCAAAATTTATATTCACTTTAAATGCATACGCTGTCGGCATTTATCATTACACAAGCATTTTGTGTGAAATACTTGTGCAATGCCGGCCCTTGCACATTCATGGCTAATCAGCCGCTAGCAGGGGGTGTCAATCATCTGATCATATCTGATTGGGATGATTGATGTCCGCCACCTCCTTAAATCGGCCCCATAGACTCATATAAGTTAAAATTTTGAATTCCATGTGCTTTTCATTTACCGCTAGTGTTCATATTGTCTCTCTCACACAAATATTTTAACAATTCCCATTTTTTATAAATTGAATTGGACTAAAAACAAACATCATGACATGTGAACAGTGAAATACCAAATCAATATAGGTTAAACAAACAAAAAAACAAACAAAATATGCAAATAGAAGCAACAAAATAATATATGAAAATAAAATGTTGCAACTGAAAAGGCTGGTTTAGTCAGTTTGCTGCAATTTGAAAAAAACTCAGGTTACATTATTTACATTTTGGCCACTGTAGGGAGCACTCTTTTTACACAAGCAATATGTGTTTAATGTCCCTTTAACTGCATATATATTTATGTTGTCTTTTGGTTGTCATAGAATGAAACCTGCAGAGATTTAAAAGTGAATGTTTTGGAGTTACCCTCCAAGCCCATAATTAGGCAGAGCAGATCCAGTCATAGAGAATGGATTACTTGAGTAATCCAAGAATGTGACTGAGATATTCCTCCTTTCTGTTCACCTAATCCCCATTAAATCAGCAAACTTGTTTCTCAAAGAGACAGTTAGCTATTGCAACACATGCTTCTGTATGATTTAAAACAAAGGCTAATACATTTACATTTTTATATTTTTCACTGTGGCATTTATGATTTAATACTGACTTACTTAAAATAAAGTCCATCATTTTGTATTTGAAGCATATTTTTATTATATATTTATCTGGGATTAAATTGATAAAATACCAAGAAAATAAAAGAATGTCTGCACCCTACATTTTCCATCTCTGGAAAAGGTAACTGAACTAGCAAATTCATCACTTCTTGACCTGAGTATACTGACCAACAGAGAGCAGTTTAGTTGTTTGCAATACTAGATACACAGTTTTAACTCAAAAAGGTTTAAAATAAACAGCAGTTTGAGTCATAACTGGTGTTACCCTTTATTTATATTAGAGTGATAGTAAATAATACAATTTGTAGACAAAGCAATATATGCAGTGCAACTATATTGTTTTTAATTAATAATTAAATAGTATTGGCTTTTATTTTGCCCTTTCAGAACTCTACTGTAGTGCAGTTACATAAAGAGCTATACCACCCACTCTACAGCTTGGATTGAATGCACATTCCCATCGTCTGGCACGTGCAGTTTGTCTGCAATGTAACAGTACAGCACTGATGTAAGCAATGATTCTGAAATATACCAAGTAAGCATGAGAAGGAACTCCCTTTGTGACCAGTTGGCCCTCCAGTTTCGCATGGAGATGGGAGTGTGCTCCAATGCTCTCTAATGGTACATATGTCACGGCTTCACAATGGGCAAGATATATATATATATATAAATAATTATAGGGACATTCTACTAAAGCAAGCAGCCATGGTATTTAAAGCAGCTGCAGGAACATACTTTCAAATCATCTTGGCTCTCTCCCATCCCACAATGGCAAATTAATTTCTCCTAGTTTACATAGCTATTCTAGAGCCAATATTGCAGTATTAAATTTTTCGGTATAGATGGTCATTTTAATAATCAGAGTTGGTTATTTCAATTGTCAGAACAAAGGTAATGGATGTATGTGTAAATAATGTAGCACACTCCAGCAGATACATTAATGATTGGAAATACATTAAAAGGGAGAAGGGGTTACAGTACAATGCCACTTTAAGATCATTTTGTTTAAAAATTAGGATTAAAGAGACAATTTCAGCTTTTGAATTGTGGTTATAAAAAAAAACTGAAATAGAGACCGCAAGACAGATATATAAATAAGCTAAAGCAAGAGGGACAAACAGCACAAGGAAAAGACTGCATAAAGCATTCACACTAAGGATGAGAGAGAGACATTGACCCCTATTTATCAAGGTCTGGCGGACCACACTAAGGTCGCCGTATTCAGCATTGCACCAGCAGCTCACAAGAGCTGCTGGTGCAACGCCGCCCCCTGCAGACTCGCGGCCAATAGGCCGCCAGCAGGGGTGTGTCAATCAACCCCATCGTACTCGATCGGATTGATTTCCGGCGATGTCTGTCCGCATGCTCAGAGCAGGCGAACAGGTTATGGAGCAGCGGTCTTTGTGACCGCTGCTTCATGCAGGCTCGCCAGAAACACGGGGCATCAAGCTCCATTCGGAGCTTGATACATATGCCCCCAAGGCTCTGCCACATTTACTAACAGCCTCTTCAGTTATATTCTGTGCAGCTAATTCACTCAGTGTCAGTCAGTATAAAACCTTGAAATTACAACATTTCTGTTATTTTGCTATAGAACATATCAGCCAAGTCTAAACATTTTATTTCTTACTTTTTTGTTGCAATTGTTTTTGAGGAGTCCATCTGCAGACCACAAGGCTAGCCACGGTCATTATATTTGCATAAAAAGCATTGCTTTGCAGTTGTTATCAGCTAAAGCCAATAAGGGAAATATATATATAGCAGGAATGGTTTTGAGAAGTTAGCAGGATGCATTGCAAGTTCTGAGAATTAGAAAATCCTCAATTTTCAGAAGTGAACTAGATGAAAAGTGGGCAGAATAAATAATAACACTAGACAAATGCTAGAAATGATAAGTGAATAGATGTTTAATACATCTGAAATATAATCTTATCTTTACTAGGTGTCTCAACAACCTCAACAAATGTCTAGGATTCTAGGCCATAGTGTAAAGCTCAAGCCTGGTTCTGCTGCACAATAAGGAGCCGATTAAACAATCCCCGCATCAGCCCCAATGCCTCTGTTTCCGCATGAGCCTTCAGGCTTGCTGGAAACATGAGTTAAGAAACAGCGGTCTTAAGACCGCTGCTCTTTAACTCGTATGCCTCCTCTGAGGCGGCGGACATCAATCCGTTGATTAACACCCCCTGCTAGCGGCCGCAAATCTGCAAGGGGCGGCATTGCACAAGTAGTTCACCAGAACTGCTTGTGCAAAGATAAATGCCAAAAGCGTATGCTGTCAGCATTTATCGATGTGCGATGGACATGATCGCTACAGCGGATCATGTCCGTCCGCAATATGAAAAATCTAACCCTAAGTCTGTATTATTTAGGATTTAAATCTCTTGCTTTGTAAAGATTGTAGCTGGATGTTACACATTTTTAAGTGAATGTAAACTTAACATGTTTTAAAATCAGGTCCGGAATCGAAGTGAGATTTTACAAGGACTTTGATTGATTGATTGTAATTTACTATTCTCCGATCAGTGCTCTAGCTGTATGGCACTTTTTTTGTAGCTAGAGCACCGATTGGAGAACAGTTCAAACCGTTAGCTCATAAAATAAAATAATAAAGAAGAGGGCGGCCAGGGCGTGGACTATTAGAATAGCAGAGCTAGATTAAAAAGTGACAGCACATCTTGATAAGAAGTGATGAATTAAAGTCCATCTAAAATATTAGATCATGTCCGTCCAACATCGATAAATGCTGACAGCATACGCTGTCTGCATTTATCATTGCACAAACATTTCAGGTGAAATGCTTGTGCAATGCCGCCCCCTGCACATTCACGGCCAATCAAGATGATTGCTGTCCGCCACCTCAGAGGTGGCGGATGAGTATGACTGCTGCTTCTTAACTTAAAGGGACATTCCAGTCAAAATATAAATGCACATAGAATAATTACATATTTGAATAGAAAAATATTTGCAATATACAAGTATTAGCAAAAATGCTTCTAGTAAAATGTATCACTGTTTTAGTGTTAACATTTTTCTCTGCACGTGCATGTGAAGCATAGCTAGATATTATCACTGCACCCACATTTTAAATATTGCAGCTGCTCAGATCATCAGTGGGGCTTGTATCATGTCAGCAATTACAAATTAAGTCATTACTAGATGGTACAAGCACCTTAGGCTCTCTGAGCAAGTGCTGTGTTTGAAATGCTGGTGCACGGTGCATACTTAAATACACTTTTGAAACAGCTATAGCTTTTATTAGAAGAATTTTTGCTAATGCATGTTTATTACAAAATTGCTTCTGTTCAATACCGAAATACACAGATGTGGTTTCCAATTTTGGCTGGAATATCCCTTTAAGTTTCAGACCTGAAACTTTGGGGGTAGATTGCAGCATCCGCTGCCTGATAAAATTACCCCTTAGGGTTAGATTATGAGTGGAGCGCTATCTTAATGTGAGCCTGTAAAGTAGTAAATTTGCCCGTTTACAGGCGCATTTTAAATAACCAGCCATTACAAGTGGCTGGTTAATGCTACCGCGAGCTCAAGGTCAGACCTCTGATTAAAAATAAAAAGTTTCCCTAATTACCCCCAAAATAAAAAGGACAGTACTTTAACATAGGATAAATATATTATCATGTTTATTTAATTATTTATTTTTAAACTGCAAGAAGCAGTTATAAGGGGTTCAAGTGAAGGGATGTGGGGTGTAAGAAAAAAAAAGGCACCTAAAGTGCTTTTACATAGAGGTCAATGGGGGACTGTGTTTTTACTATAAATATATATATATATGCTTATATACATATATATTTATGTGTTGATATGTGTATATGCAAATATAAACACGTATATATGTATAAAAGCATATACATATATATTTATTGCTGACCAACCCTGCACGGTTTGCCCCCTGCGCTGTGGTTTGCAGTGGCTGCCGGCATGCCTATGGAAGCGCTCTCTCATGAGCGCTTGACATCTGGGCAAAGCAAACGCAAGGTTGTGTTTGCATTGAGCCGCACCTGTAATACCTTTCCATGTTCTGGTATCACTGAGTGGAGCACAAATATAGTGCTCGCATATGCGCATTATTGCGCTCTACTCGTAATCTGGCCGTAAAGTTTACCATCACATTAAGGTCAGAACACAGAATTATATTTTTGTGACACTTCAGGTTTTTGAAATAATGTTACAGAAAACAATGGTGCTAACTACTTAAAGACAATACAATTTGTGTTATCACAGATATAAATATTTAGTACTGAAAGAATCAGCTAGACATAACTCTAGTCAGTGTGTAATTTGTAACAATTTGGACTATGCATCAAGCACAAGAAAAAAAAGCAAATTTTAGTACATTTTAAACATTTGATCTTTAATATAATTTCCCCATGGGTTTATTAAGCTGTAAAGAAGTCATTTCCAAAAAAAGGAAAATATTTCTCTGGTGAATGTTCTCAGACACCATAAAATGTGTCAATAAAATAAAGACATAAATGCTTTTTATGGTTTTTAAACATATACAAAATAACATATAAATCTGTGGAATGTAACAAATTACTGAGAAACATAATTCAGCAGAAAATAAAACATGTTCAAAATACATATTGCCTTTAAAGGCAAAAACAATCACCTAGATTTAGAGTTTTGTGTTAGCCGTCCAAACCAGCGTTAAGGGGTCCTAACGTTGGTTTTGGCCACCCGCTGGTATTTAGGGTCAGTCAGGAAAGGGTCTAACGCTCACTTTCCAGCCGTGACTTTTCCATACCGCAGATCCCCTTATGCCAATTGCGTATCCTATCTTTTCAATGGGATCCTCCTAACGCCGGTATTTAGAGTCTTGGCTGAAGTGAGCGTTAGAACTCTAACGACAAGACTCCAGCCGCAGAAAAAAGTCAGGAGTTAAGAGCTTTATGGGCTAACGCCGGTTCATAAAGCTCTTAACTACTGTGCTCTAAAGTACACTAACACCCATAAACTACCTATGCACCCCTAAACCGAGGTCCCCCCACATCGCCGCCACTCTAATCATTTTTTTTAACCCCTAATCTGCGGACCGCACACCGCCGCAACCTACATTATCCCTATGTACCCCTAATCTACTGCCCCTAACATCGCCGACCCCTATATTATATTTATTAACCCCTAATCTGCCCCCCCCACGTCGCCGCTACCTACCTACACTTATTAACCCCTAATCTGCTGACCGGACCTCGCCGCTACTCTAATAAATGTATTAACCCCTAAAGCTAAGTCTAACCCTAACCCTATCACCCCCCTAAATTAAATATAATTTAAATCTAACAAAATAAAATAAATCTTATTAAATAAATGAATCCTATTTAAAGCTAAATACTTACCTGTAAAATAAACCCTAATATAGCTACAATATAACGAATAATTATATTGTAGCTATTTTAGGATTTACATTTATTTTACTGGCAACTTTGTATTTATTTTAACTAGGTACAATAGCTATTAAATAGTTAATAACTATTTAATAGCTACCTAGTTAAAATAATTACAAAATTACCTGTAAAATAAATCCTACCCTAAGTTACAATTAAACCTAACACTACACTATCAATAAATTAATTAAATAAACTACCTACAATTATCTACAATTAAATCAACTAAACTAAATTACAAAAAACCCCCACTAAATTACAAAAAATAAAAAAAGATTACAAGAATTTTAAACTAATTACACCTACTCTAAGCCCCCTAAAAAATAACAAAGCCCCCCAAAATAAAAAAATGCCCTACCCTATTCTAAAATAAAACAGCTCTTTTACCTTACCAGCCCTTAAAAGGGCCTTTTGCGGGGCATGCCCCAAAGTAAACAGCTCTTTTGCATTTAAAAAAAACATAAAATACCCCCCCCCCAACATTACAACCCACCACCCACATACCTCTAATCTAACCCAAACCCCTCTTAAAAAACCTAACACTAAGCCCCTGAAGATCTCCCTACCTTATCTGTTCCGATCAGCCAATAGAATGCAAGCTCAATCTGATTGGCTGATTAGATCAGCCAATCGGATTGAACTTGAATCTGATTGGCTGATTCAATCAGCCAATCAGATTTTTCCTACCTTAATTCCGATTGGCTGATAGAATCCTATCAGCCAATCGGAATTCGAGGGACGCCATCTTGGATGACGTCACTTAAAGGAACCTTCATTCGTCAGGAGTCGCCGGAAGAAGAGGATGGATCCGCGTCGGCTGCTTCAAGATGGTCCCGCTCCGCGCCGGATGGATGAAGATAGAAGACGCCGCATGGATGAACATGTCTACCGGTCCGGATGTCCTCTTCTTGCCGGATAGGATGAAGACTTCGGACCCTCTGGAGGACCTCTTCTTGCCGGATAGGATGAAGACTTCGGACCCTCTTCTGGACGGATCAGTGATACCCGGCGTGGTGAAGATAAGGTAGGGAGATCTTCAGGGGCTTAGTGTTAGGTTTTTTAAGGGGGGTTTGGGTTAGATTAGGGGTATGTGGGTGGTGGGTTGTAATGTTGGGGGGGGGTATTGTATGTTTTTTTTAAATGCAAAAGAGCTGTTTACTTTGGGGCATGCCCCGCAAAAGGCCCTTTTAAGGGCTGGTAAGGTAAAAGAGCTGTTAACTTTTTATTTTAGAATAGGGTAGGGCATTTTTTTATTTTGGGGGGCTTTGTTATTTTTTAGGGGGCTTAGAGTAGGTGTAATTAGTTTAAAATTCTTGTAATCTTTTTTTTATTTTTTGTAATTTAGTGGGTTTTTTTTTTGTAATTTAGTTTAGTTGATTTAATTGCAGATAATTGTAGGTAGTTTATTTAATTAATTTATTTAGGTTTAATTGTAACTTAGGTTAGGATTTATTTTACAGGTAATTTTGTAATTATTTTAACTAGGTAGCTATTAAATAGTTATTAACTATTTAATAGCTATTGTACCTAGTTAAAATAAATACAAAGTTGCCAGTAAAATAAATATAAATCCGAAAATAGCTACAATATAATTATTTGTTATATTGTAGCTATATTAGGGTGTATTTTACAGGTAAGTATTTAGCTTTAAATAGGATTAATTTATTTAATAAGATTTATTTTATTTCGTTAGATTTAAATTATATTTAACTTAGGGGGGTGTTAGGGTTAGGGTTAGACTTAGCTTTAGGGGTTAATACATTTATTAGAGTAGCGGCGAGGTCCGGTCGGCAGATTAGGGGTTAATAAGTGTAGGTAGGAGCTGAACGCTGCTTTTTTGCAGGTGTTAGGTTTTTTTCCAGCTCAAACTGCCCCATTGTTTCCTATGGGGGAATCGTGCACGAGCACGTTTTTGAAGCTGGCCGCGTCCGTAAGCAACGCTGGTATTGAGAGTTAAAGTGGCGGTAAATTATGCTCTACGCTCCCTTTTTGGAGCCTAACGCAGCCCTTCAGAGAACTCTAAATACCAGCGTTATTTAAAATGTGCGGGGGGGAAAAAACACGCGTAGCACCCCTTTGGCCGCAAAACTCTAAATCTAGCCGAAAGTATTTTACTGCAAAGCAACAATTGTAATTTGCGAGTTGAGAAGGAGATTAATCAACGTAGATTCAATAAAACCCGATCTCACTGAAAAAACATTTGCCTCAAAATTGCACCTCGAAACCTGTGACATTTAAAAAGAGTTGTACCCGTCCCTTGTCGCAGCTACAAGTTGTCAGTTCAGCTCCATTATAATTAATGGAGCCCTATTTATATTGTAAGTATTCACTTCTCAGTGCGTAGAATGAGTTCCGCTGTCAAGGACACTAGCATCAACTTAAAAACTGTAAAGAACAAACTAATGGAAAAACATACCTTCTATAAAGCAGTACACACTAACGTGAAACAGTAGAAGAAAAATAAACACAAGACGACTCAGCAGCTTTGAAATAGCACAACCACCAGGTGACATACTTCACTGGGGCAATAGACTGTAATGGGGTCAAATTATTAAATGTCGAGCAGACATGAATCGCTGTAGTGGATTATGTCCGCTCAACATCGCTAAATGCTGCAAGCAACAGCCGCTAGCAGGAGGTGTCAGTCATCACAATCGTATCTTACGACCGCTGCTTCTTATCTTATGTTTCCGGGGAGCCGGAAACTACCGGTGGAGAATGCAGCATCCGCTGCTTATTAAATCTCACCCCTATGAATTCCCCCATAACACTCACAGTCAGCTTTTTGTTCTGTCTGTGAGGTTTCTGAGATGTTTTATCTAACAAAACTACTTTTCTATAAGAAAAATACACAGATCTTTATACAAAATTGATGTTTTTAAAGCATTTCAAATGTAATTTTGTTAGCAAAATGTGCATTGATTTGCAATGGAGGGACATGCCCCTAAGTCTTGAAAAATATTGTTTGTTACTCAGTGGCATATTTAGGTCTTTTGCTGCCCTAGAAAAAAATTCTGCCCTCCAGGTTTTAGTCCTTTTTAAACTATAATATTTTTGTGAGTGTGTAACGTAACTTTTTTTTCCTGGCGTTTCAAAAGTATATGTTGATGTTCAAGTGTGCGTTTGCATGTATGAGTGTGTGTAGCGCAGTGTGCGTGTAGTGCAGTGTGCGTGTATGTGTGGGTGTAATGAGAGTGTGTGTAATGATTCTCAAAAAGTGCTGCCCCCCCAATATGCTGGCCTAGTCAAGTGCCTTCTTTGCCTAAGCCAAAATACGCTCCTGCTACTTCTGTGGCCAATTAGGGATATATATATAAATGTTAAAGGGATATTAAACAGACTGTTTCATTGTTGTAATAAAAAAACAAGCTCTAAGCTGTATCTTATACTTAATAGAAATAATTGCAATATGTATTGTTCATCTATTGAATGGATTTTAACATTTATTTATTTTTCTCTCTCTCTACATGTTTGCAGTATAGGTGGGGAAATAACAGGCGAAGGCAGGCATTTCAGATGACAAAATAAAGGTAAATATGCTACCAGCAAGTAAAATGAATCATTGGCAACTTAAAGGGGAGACTGTCACTTTATTTCTATACCAAATCTGAAGTAAATAATGTACTTAGTGGTGATTGTGTCATAGAGGCAATAAATATACTTTAAAAAGTGTTTCATCCTAAAAAATGGATGGTCACGTCTTAAAAATATGCTTCTACTCTAAACTGAAATGTGCTCACTGATACTCTGTACAAATATTATTGTGTCTGTTGTGCACTAAAGCACAGTATGGTTCAGCATATACTGTATATATAGCATAACTCATTGCTGGCACTGACAAAATGTAGTCCATAAGGCATGAATTGTATTTTATTCAACGTTTTAGAGAATATAACCCTCCTTATGTGGGGAAAATAGCAATACAACAAAATGTTATCCTTTTCACTTCAGACAGCTAAAGGATGTTTTGTGTATCATAGACTGCAACAGCATTAAAGTGACACAAAAGCAGTACTTTGGAAACTAAATGTACATTGCCTCAATTTTGTTTTCTGATTCAGAAGGAACATATAATTTAAATCAACTTTCCAATTTATGTCTATTATAACATTTGCTTCATTCTTAAGGTGTCCTTTGGTGAAAGAGCAGCAATACATAACTAGAAGCTGGCTGAACACGTCTGGTGATGTGTCCTTTACTTCCTGTCACAGTCTTACAAGGAGGAGGCCTCTGCAGGAAGGTTTATCTTAGCCAACTGTCATAAAACTTCTAGGCTGGTTATTACTAAAAGAATAGACTATATAACAGGGAGTCAGACTTGCTCATGCCTAGATCAGTCAGAATGTAACCTAAGTTTCAAAGATGTCAGCTCCCATATCACACTGGGGTCAGGGCTACAGTGAGAATTTCTAAGTGCTTATTGTGCACGAAAACAAGTAAGTTGTTTGCTGCTATTTTCCCAATATGTTTCTTTTTAGGTTTACTTTGATTTAAAAACATAATTTATGCTTACCTGATAAATTTATTTCTCTTGTAGTGTATTCAGTCCACGGGTCATCCATTACTTATGGGATATATTCCCTTCCCAACAGGAAGTTGCAAGAGGATCACCCAAAGCAGAGCTGCTATATAGCTCCTCCCCTCACATGTCATATCCAGTCATTCGACCGAAACAAGACAAGAAAGGAGAAACCATAGGGTGCAGTGGTGACTGGAGTTTTAATTAAAATTTAGATCTGCCTTAAAAAAGACAGGGCGGGCCGTGGACTGAATACACTACAAGAGAAATAAATTTATCAGGTAAGCATAAATTATGTTTTCTCTTGTTAAGTGTATTCAGTCCACGGGTCATCCATTACTTATGGGATACCAATACCAAAGCTAAAGTACACGGATGAAGGGAGGGACAAGGCAGGAACATTAAACAGAAGGAACCACTGCCTGAAGAACCTTTCTCCCAAAAACAGCCTCCGAAGAAGCAAAAGTGTCAAATTTGTAAAATTTTGAAAAGGTGTGAAGCGAAGACCAAGTCGCAGCCTTGCAAATCTGTTCAACAGAGGCCTCATTCTTAAAAGCCCAGGTGGAAGCCACAGCTCTAGTGGAATGAGCTGTAATTCTTTCAGGGGGCTGCTGTCCAGCAGTCTCATAGGCTAAACGTATTATGTTACGAAGCCAAAAGGAGAGAGAGGTTGCCGAAGCTTTTTGACCTCTCCTCTGTCCAGAGTAAACGCCAAACAGGGAAGAAGTTTGACGAAAATCTTTAGTTGCCTGTAAATAGAACTTCAGGGCACGGACTACATCCAGATTATGCAAAAGTCGTTCCTTCTTTGAAGAAGGATTAGGACATAATGATGGAACAACAATCTCCTGATTGATATTCCTGTTAGAAACTACCTTAGGTAAAAACCCAGGTTTAGTACGCAGAACTACCTTGTCCGAATGGAAAATCAGATAAGGAGAATCACAATGTAAGGCAGATAACTCAGAGACTCTTCGAGCCGAGGAAATAGCCATCAAAAACAGAACTTTCCAAGATAAAAGCTTAATATCAATGGAATGAAGGGGTTCAAACGGAACACCTTGAAGAACTTTAAGAACCAAGTTTAAGCTCCACGGCGGAGCAACAGTCTTAAACACAGGCTTAATCCTAGCCAAAGCCTGACAAAAAGCCTGGACGTCTGGAACTTCTGCCAGACGTTTGTGTAAAAGAATAGACAGAGCAGAAATCTGTCCCTTTAACGAACTAGCAGATAAGCCCTTTTCTAAACCCTCCTGTAGAAAGGACAATATCCTAGGAATCCTAACCTTACTCCATGAGTAACTCTTGGATTCGCACCAATATAAATATTTACGCCATATCTTATGGTAAATTTTTCTGGTAACAGGCTTCCGTGCCTGTATTAAGGTATCAATAACTGACTCTGAGAAGCCACGCTTTGATAGGATCAAGCGTTCAATCTCCATGCAGTCAGCCTCAGAGAAATTAGATTTGGATGGTTGAAAGGACCTTGTATTAGAAGGTCCTGCCTCAGAGGCAGAGACCATGGTGGACAGGACGACATGTCCACTAGGTCTGCATACCAGGTCCTGCGTGGCCACGCAGGCGCTATCAGAATCACCGATGCTCTCTCCTGTTTGATCTTGGCAATCAGTCGAGGCAGCAGCGGAAACGGTGGAAACACATAAGCCATCTTGAAAAACCAAGGGGCTGCTAGAGCATCTATCAGCGCCGCTCCCGGGTCCCTGGACCTGGATCCGTAACGAGGAAGCTTGGCGTTCTGGCGAGACGCCATGAGATCCAGTTCTGGTTTGCCCCAACGATGAACCAGCTGAACGAACATCTCCGGATGAAGTTCCCACTCCCCCGGATGAAAAGTCTGGCGACTTAGAAAGTCCGCCTCCCAGTTCTCCACACCTGGGATGTAAATCGCTGACAGGTGGCAAGAGTGAGACTCTGCCCAGCGAATTATCCTTGAGACTTCTAACATCGCTAGGGAACTCCTGGTTCCCCCTTGATGGTTGATGTAAGCCACAGTCGTGATGTTGTCCGACTGAAATCTGATGAACCTCAGTGTTGATAACTGAGGCCAAGCTAGAAGAGCATTGAATATTGCTCTTAACTCCAGAATATTTATTGGGAGGAGTTTCTCCTCCTGAGTCCACGATCCCTGAGCCTTCAGGGAGTTCCAGACTGCGCCCCAACCTAGAAGGCTGGCATCTGTTGTTACAATCGTCCAATCTGGCCTGCGAAAGGTCATACCCTTGGACAAATGGACCCGAGAAAACCACCAGAGAAGAGAATCTCTGGTCTCTTGATCCAGATTTAGTAGAGGGGACAAATCTGAGTAATCCCCATTCCACTGACTTAGCATGCATAATTGCAGCGGTCTGAGATGCAGGCGCGCAAATGGCACTATGTCCATTGCCGCTACCACTACCACTTTCATGATTCAGATAGAGAAAGCAATTTTAAACAACTTTCTAATTCATTTTTAATTTGCTTCATTCGCTTGGTATCCTTTGTTGAAAAGCATACATAGGTAGGCCCAGGAGCAGCAATAAACTGCAGGGTGATGATTGGTGATTGGTGGCTGCACATATATGCCTTTTGTCACTGGCTCAGCAGATGTGTTAAGCCAGCTCCCAGTTTTGCATTGCTGCTCTTTCACCAAAGGAAACCAAGAGAATGAAGCAAATGTTATAATAGTCATAAATTGGAAAGTTGATTTAAATGATATGTTCCTTCTGAATCAGAAAGCAAAATTGTGTGTTTAATGTCCCTTTAAAGGTATTGTATATTTAGTTTTCAAAGTACTGGTGTTGTGTCACTTTAGTCCTGTTGCACTCTATGATACACAGAAACATCTGAAGTGAAAAGGATAACCAAATGCATTTTGATGTATTGCTATTTTCCCACATAAGGAGGGTTATATTCTCTAAAACGTTGAATAAAATACAATTCATGCCTTATGGACTACATTTTGCCAGTGCCAGCAATGAGTTATGCTATATATACAGTATATGCTGAACCATACTGTGCTTTAGTGCACAACAGACACAATAATATTTGTACTATAGGCTGCGTCATTACTACGTGCAGAGTATCAGTGAGCATATTTCAGTTTAGAGTAGAAGCCAATTTTCAATACGTGACCATCCATTTTTTAGGATAAAACACTTTTTTAAGTATATTTATTGCCTCTATGACACAATCAACGCTACATACTCAAGTACATTATTTACTTCAGATTTGTTATAGAAATAAAGATAATACTTAAAGGGACAGTCTCCCCTTTAAGTTGCCAATGATTCATTTTATCTGCTGGCAGCATATTTACCTTTATTTTGTAATCTGAAATGGCTGCTTTTGCCTGTTATTTCCCCACCTATACTGAAAATTTCAGTACTGGTTGTAGAAAAGATATGTAAACGAGAATGTGCTGAAGAAATCCTGCTCCCAATAGGGTTTGGGAGGGAAAGGTAAGTCTCTTCATATATGTTCTACAATTGTTATACCAAATAGTAGAGAAACATTATGTAGTACTCAATCCTAAAAAAATATCTCAGTTACATAATTTAAGAAGATCTGTTTAGCTGCTACACAGCTTGGCTCATATGATCACCTCAGACAGAAAAAAATCACAGTGCAGAAAATCAAGCAACCAGGTAAAGACTGAATGGAAATGATTCACTGTGTTGAAAATAATAAGCAATATCAGTGCCTAGATTTTCTTTCTTTGCATGAAACTCAGCATAAAAATAGTCTAAAAACCATTCACTATTTTACTATTGCCAAAAAGACAGCTTAGCAAAATGAAGTACTCAGCTTCACCTGCCTCATCAGTCTTTTTAAGAGCAGCTACAATTTTTAGCTTATGAATTTTACTGCTCTTGAAAATGACTTCAAAGGCTGTTAAATCAGATCATCTTAAAAGTATATAAATCATATTCATAGATATTTCATGATTCACATTAAACACATCATTTACAACTTTCCAATTGTCTTGTTCTATTCTCAATCAGCAGACAGCTGCCAGTAGTGCATTGCTAATCCCCAGGCTACCTAGGTATCCTTTCCAACAAAGGATTAGATTAGATATTAGAAGGAAATTAAAAAGTTGTTTGAAATGACATGCTCTATTTGAATCATGAAAGTTTCATTTTGACTTTTGAATTTGATTGCTAGTGATTTTATAGTGTGCATAATTTCACATGTTGCCTTCTTAATTTCATATTTTACACGTTTGTGCCACTATTTGGAATAGGTAATGTCATGAAGCAGCTGTTGCGTGCGATGGTGTCCAAGCACTGGCCTTGGAGTTTACCAGATAATTAGTGGTAGGTATGCAATGTACATTGTGTATGGAGCATACTCAACAAGTAGAGCCTAGTTTCAGTTATTAAATGCATTAGACTATTAACTGTTTATTTGCAATTGCAAGATGATATACTCTAGTACATGGCTGGATTTCAATTTTAAAAGAGAAGCATTTTTGCAATATTCTTCGATTAACAAAAAGGTGTCTAGTAAAATGTATTACTGTTTTTCAGTGGCATACACACATATGCTGTAAGGGCCCGTGAACCAAACATCACACTTTATCAGCAGTGGCTTGTATGACACAAATTAAGCCTTCACAGACACAATACACACCACTGTATACTGGTGCACAGGCTTTTTACAGTATACGTGTGTATGCCGCTGAAACCATTTTTGCTAATGGAAGTGTATTGCAAAAATGCTGCTATCGTCTTGCAATTGCAAATAAGCAGTTGATAGTGTTGACCTTTCTATCCCCTTAACTTTATTTTCCCCATTTCTTTGATTTAGCATTTTATGTACAATATTCAAAGAAAAAACAATAAATCTATTGATGATAAAAACAATGTCCTCAATATTTCAAGACAAATAAAAGTAAATTTGATGTTGTGTACAAAACGGTTAAGTGGTGTTTTAATCAAACTAAACAAGTAACATATAAGGTTACTTAATAAATATGCCTGTATTTTTTTATTGAATGCTGATCAAAGAATACAGGTATAATATTCATTTTCCTAAACTATTTACTAAAATTTCTGCAAATCTATATTACTGAAATTCTTTAGGGGAAATTAAATGTGCATCAGTCTGAGACTGCAATGCACACTTCCTTGTGAATGTTAATGAATTTGGCAAGACTCTAATCTGCAAGCTAATAAAATGAGAACACAAGTTGGATTCATTGCTAACTTTGGTTTAGTTCCCACTAGATGTTCATGTCACAACTCACTGGCAAATATAACTTGCAGACAACAATAATGCACTGTCTGTAATATAAAATAATCAAATCCTTATTACAATATGCTTAATGGGCTGAAATACCCTTTAATACGAGTCAGAAAGCATGAAAAATGAACAGGTAAACAAACGTAGTTAACCCCATCAATTAGGAACTTGTAAATTGATTGCGAGATAAAGGTGACATAAATGTAAAAGTATAAACTTTTCTATGTTGCTAGAACAGGACCTATTTTTGTTTATGTGTTTAGCAGCTTCTAAAGGCTAAAGATGCGGATCAGCAGGACACACCAAGCCTCTGATTGGCTGAGCTATCCATGTCCTTCTTTGCCACTTAACAAAATCTCATCTGATACCTGGTAAGAAGACCCACACCTCACACTATGCTGTTTATTCCAACCTTTCTGATCATGTTTATTGGCTCCTCATATGCCTTTTTGTCATCAGAGTGATCACAAGCCAAAACATAACTCCATTTCCATATTGGGTAAAAAAGGTATTGTATCTGAGCAGTTATCAGAAAATCCATTCATGCCATGCATAGAAAGCATTGACTTGGGTGATCACAATCCCCCACACTGAGTTTTGGACTATATATCAACAACAAAATGGACACATCAAGTTCAACATCCAAAGGTAGTTGACAAAGTGCATTTCTAACAGCAACTACGTTTGCTGTTCAGATTATTATAGACCAAGATCTTACTTTCACAGGTTTTGCAGAAAACAGAAGTCACAAGCACTGTGTTTTTATAAGTTATGATTTATAATATCGAGCACCTTGTGTCGCCATCTTCTTACTGTAATAGAAATTTGGCAAAGACAAACTGTTTTCTTTATAGTGAGGTTTGGAACTTTTGGCAATGTTTTAAACCTTTTCACTTAGCTGTTTTATAATTTTCAGAATTAGAACCATTAAAATTCTGCTCTAGGTGATGATATAAGTTGCGGCCCCTTTCTTCTTAATGGATATTAATTTCCTGAAGTAGTGTTCTTGATTTTTGAAGTAGTGTTCTTGATTTTTGAAGTAGTGTTCTTGATTTTTGAAGTAGTTTTCTTAATTTTCGACGTAGTGTTCTTGATTTTTGACGAAAATGTCTCCAAAATGGAAAACAAAGTTTTCTTTATGAATACAAACTAAAAAAAATGTATTTATTAAAAGATTTTTTTTTTTTTTTAAATCATTGGGCAAACATGCTCTGTAAATCCCATTATGCCCATATGCAAATAGAATTCAGATTGTTTAACACCTATCAGAAACACTACTCTAACTGTAACACACATGTGGACTTCATTAACCCATCTGATTTGTTTGTGATTGGAATCCATATTAGTTGTTAAGGGTGTAGTTGTAGGAAAAAGGGAAGGTTGGCTGTGTGACTGAAAAAAAAGAAAATTAGAAATATTCGAATCAACCCCATATGCCTGATGCTCATACTCTTGGCGACTGAAGTGGTTCAGTCCAGACATTGTCATTCCACCAAACAAGGAGCTTAGTTAAAAAGCAACTTATTTATTAGTAGATGATGTGTCCAATAACTCCAAACTGGTGTGGTGGATGTGAAGGTGCTATAATTGTATACGGGCCAATGGCCCATGAATCCCTACCATGTGGCAAACCTCCACTGCAATGAAACCCTGTCAAGCTGCCAATTTAGCTATTCAACTGAGACAATGGGGCAAATTTATCAAGCTCCGTATGGAGCTTGAAGCCCTATGTTTCTGGTGAGCCTTCAGGCTCGCCAGAATCACAAGTTATGAAGCAGCGGTATAAAGACCGCTGCTCTAAATCCTGTCCGCCTGCTCTGAGGCGGCAGAAAGACATCGGCGAAAATCAACCCTATCCAATACGATCGGGTTAATTGACACCCCCTGCTGCCGGCCGATTGGCCGCAAATCTGCAGGGGGCGGCATTGCACCAGCAGTTCACAAGAACAGCTGGTGCAATGATAAATGCTGACAGCGTATGCTGTCGGCATTTATCGATGTGCGGTAGACATGATCCGCAATATCGGATCATGTCCGCTCACAACATTACTAAATAGGCCCCAATATAGACACATTTTAAACTTTTGGGGCACAAGGTATTACTGGCAATCAAGTGAATTTATCATTACGTTGCTTAGTAGCAACTAAGGGTTAATAATTGTGGTTTCATGTTTTATTGACAGCTAAGGGGTTAAAATGTCTGAGTTCAACATTACCAACTAGTTTTTTTTTTTTTATCATTTATTAAAAAGCATTTAAATACTGTAACCAGTTGATATTTATAATTTTAAAAAAAATATTTTACAGAAATTTTTTTTTAATCTTTCTTAAAGGGACAGTCAAGTTAAAATTAAACTTTGATGATTCAGATAGGGCATGCAATTTTAAGCAACTTATAGAGTTTAATGTTGATTGATCAGTACCACAAAGGGTATTGGATCAAACTAACATCCGTGGCGCTATAAACAGCTAAACTATAAACTATATGGCCATATGAATGATATGTCTGAATAGATAATTTCTTATGTTTTATGGATGCTTCATTCACTCACATCCTCCTTCGGTCTCTCACAATCCACCCCATTCCCGACTCACCGTGATGGACACTCCATCGACCTGGTATTTTCCTACCTCTGTCTATATCTGGCACCACCTGTCGCCCTTTTCCCATTTCAGAGCATTACCTGGTCACCTACAATATTAATGCAACAGCTAAACCCACTTCTCCATCCCGCCCCCACACCTGTAGAAATACACATGCTGTGGATCTGCTCCAATTTTCAAAAATCATTCAAAATCTCCTCCCAAAACACCACGCCGTCAGTTACAGCCCTGGCATGCTCAGCAAACACGCTATTTGCAAAAATGCTTCCATACTGCTGAGCGTGTCTGGAGGAATACTCACTATGAACCCGATTTCATACACTATAAGTTTATTCTTCGTTCATACACTTCCGCCCTTCACTTAGCCAAACAAACTTTCTTCTCTTCTCTCATATCTACTCTTTCCTCAAACCCTAAACGACTCTTCTCCACCTTTAACTCTCTCCTCTACCCACCTGCTCCACCACCCCGCCTGTCTTTAGTGCTCAAGACCTGGCAGACTACTTTTTAAACAAAACACATACTATCCGAAGCAACATCCCAACACCAACCTGCAATACTCCAACAACAGGCCCAATTACTCCCTCTGCCACCCTCTGTAACTTCCATCCAACCACTGAGAATGAAGTTTCTTCCTTACTATCTTCCTCACGCCTCACTACCTGCCCACTCGACCCTATCCCTTCCCATCTAATTCCCTCCCTATCTTCCACCCTCACTCCTGCTCTTACCCACATCTTCAACCTATCTCTCTCTACCGGCTCATTCCCATCTTCTTTCAAACACGCAAAAGTCACTCCCATACTCAAACCCCCCCCCCCTCAACCCTAATTCTCCTGAAAGCTACCGCCCCATATCACTGCTTCCACTAACATCAAAACTCCTTGAAAAACTAGTTTACAATCGCCTAACCCACTTCCTGTCCGCCAACTCCTTGCTTGACCCACTGCAATCCGGATTCCGCCCAAAACACGCAACTGAGACTGCCCTTACCAAGGTCACAAACGATCTCCTCTCTGCTAAAAATATTGGCCACTACTCTATACTCGTCTTACTTGACCTCTCAGCTGCCTTCGACACAGTTGACCACCCCCTCCTCCTACAAACCCTTAGCTCTTTTGGCCTCTGTGACACTGCTCTTTCCTGGATTCACTCCTATCTTTCTCACAGGTCTTTTTCTGTGTCATTTGCCGGCGACTCCTCCTCTCCTATGCCTCTGTCTGTTGGAGTACCTCAAGGATCTGTTCTGGGTCCTCTACTCTTCTCCATCTATACTTCTTCACTGGGTAAACTTATCAACAGTTATGGTTTCAAATATCACCTCTATGCTGATGACACCCAGATCTACCTCTCCACCCCTGCTCTCTCTCCCTCTGTCCTCTCTCATGTCAGCAACTGCTTATCTGGTATTTCTTCCTGGATGGCCTCTCACCACCTAAAGATTAACATGTCCAAGACTGAGCTCCTTCTTATCCCCCCCTCAAGCTCTACGCCGACTTCTGACTTCTCTATCCCTGTTGACGGCATCACCATTTCCCCATCGCCCCAAGTCCGCTGCCTCGGAGTCACACTTGACTCAAACCTATCCTTCATCCCCCATATCCAATCGCTTTCTACATCCTGCCGCAATCATCTACGCAATATTTCCAAAATTTGCCCTTTTCTGAGCCTGACACCACAAAGCAAATAATCCACTCCCTTGTTATCTCCCGACTTGACTACTGCAACAACCTACTCGCTGGCCTTCCTCTTTCCCACCTCTCCCCCCTTCAATCCATCCTAAATGCCTCTGCCAGGCTGATCCATCTTTCCCGTCGATCTGTATCTGCTGCACCTCTCTGTGAGTACCTTCATTGGCTCCCCATTCACAGCAGAATTAAATTCAAAATTCTCACCCTTACATACAAAACTCTCACCAACGCCGCTGCCATCTACCTATCCTCTCTAATACACAAGTATACTCCAGCCCGTCCACTAAGATCCAACAATGACCTGCTCCTTGCATCCACAACAATCACCTCCTCTCATGCTAGACTGCAGGACTTCTGTCATGCAGCACCTACCCTCTGGAACACTCTCCCTCGTGCTGTCAGGCTTTGCCCTAATCTTTCTTCCTTTAAATGCTCCCTGAAGACTTTTCTGTTCAGGGAAGCCTACCACCCTACTCAATAATAAATTAATTTCACTTACCTAATATTTCCCTCATCTAACTCTGTATTAACATCCTTCTCAATCTTCCAGTCCTCACCTCCTGTTTCTGAACCTCCTACCCTTCTAGATTGTAAGTTCCCACGGGAATAGGGCCCTCAATCCCTCCTGTATGTGTTTGTAAATTTTGTCCTGTATCTTACAAGTCTTGTATTGTTTTATTTAAATGAATTGTATCCATGGACAGCGCTGCGGAATATGTTGGCGCTTAATAAATAAAGTATAATAATAATAATAATAATAAATCTCAATAAATTATATATTATTTATAAAAAGACAGATTGTCTTAAAAAGCAGGGGTTCAATAAAAATAAATTGTATCTGAACTCTTCAAATAATGTTAGTTCATAAAAAGATATAGCATTTAATAAGCAAAATGAACAAATATTAACCCTTAAAAAATATCAATTTATAGAGTCAGAAGTCGCAATACTAATTACATCAATTCATATGATCTGTTATTGCAATCACAGTACACAATCAATTATACAAAACAATTTATAAGAAAATTAAAAAACAATTCATAAGAAAATTAAAAACAGTCGGATGCTTCATAAAACATAAGAAATAAGCCTTATAGTAGAGTGACACATTAAAATCTAGAACATATGGTGGTCTATATCAGACACTCTAGACAGATTCAGTGTAGTAAACTGGATTTTCAGTATAAAATTGAGTTCATCAATCAGTCTTTACGATAAGACACAAAGGAACATTTCACAATGGAACATTTCCCAGAGTCTTTTTAGTCGCTAATGTTATTCCGGCATTAACAGGTGATTTCCTATGCAGGAGAAGGAATAAACAAGACAAGAAATTGTTTATTCCTTCTCCTGCATAGGAAATCACCTGTTAATGCCGGAATAACATTAACGCCTAAAAAGACTCTGGAAAATGTTCCACTGTGTCTTATCGTAAAGACTGATTGATGAACTAAATTTTATACTGAAAATCCAGTTTACTACACTGAATCTGTGTAGAGTGTCTGATATAGACCACCATATGTTTTAGATTTTAATGTGTCACACTACTATAAGGCTTATTTCTTATGTTTTATGAAGCATCCAACTGTTTTTAATTTTCTTATGAATTGTTTTGTATAATTGATTGTGTACTGCGATTGCAATAACAGATCATATGAATTGATGTAATTAGTATTGCGACTTCTGACTCTATAAATTGATATTTTTAAGGGTTAATATTTGTTCATTTTGCTTATTAAATGCTATATCTTTTTATGAACTGACATTATTTGAAGAGTTCAATTTATTTTTATTGAACCCCTGCTTTTTAAGACAATCTGTCTTCTTATAAATAATATATAATTTATTGAGATGTATTATCTATTCAGACATATCATTCACATGGCCATATAGTTTATAGTTTAGCTGTTTATAGCGCCACAGATGTTAGTTTGATCCAATACCCTTTGTGGTACTGATCAATCAACATTAAACTCTATATGATACTTTAGGGTGTCTTGGAGAAAATCACCTGTATCTGCTGGCTTTATTACTATAACTTTGCAAGCGCGGATCTTATTATTATATAATTTTAAACAACTTTCCAATTTACTTTTATCATCACATTTGCTTTGTTCTCTTTGTATTCTTTGTTGAAAGCTAAACACTGTCGGCATTTAAGATTGCACAAGCAGTTCTGGTGAACAGAGGAGGTGTATGAGTTAAGCCTTAACTCCTGTCTCCGGCGAACCTGAAGGCTCATGCGGAAACAGCTGTATCGGGGCCGATTCGGGCCATGATAAATCGGCCCCATAATATCAATAGAATTTTTATGTATAAATTACATTCTAAGAGTGACATCCTTGCCCACTTAAGAGCTGTATTTGTCTTATAATAATTAACATCTAATATTAATTATATTAGCATCCTGCTTGTGATTCCATGCATGTTCCTTGAAGTGCTCCTGTTTGGGCCTTTGAAGGACATAAATTGAAATACCTTTTTTTTTTATAATTTCAAAAGAGCTTAGTGAACCAATCTGATGACAAGTTGCTGAAATAATATTCCAGTGCTAAATTACAGCTAAATTGAATTTTTTAAGGGGGCCGTACAACTCTTTCTGAAGAGAATCTGAAAACCAAGCAATTTTCATCCAAAGCATCCTGGCAGACCTAAAATGACCAAACCATCAGAAGACCGGTATCCGAAACCCACTATTCCAGTAAGCAAAATCAAAAGATGACGGGCAGAGAGTACTCTTCATTTGAGAGTAGCAGTCTCTAAACCACTTCTTTGTTAAAGAAACAAAACATGTCTAAATGTGTCAAATAAGCCAAAGAAAAACAGGAATTCTTCTTTACTCTGCACACATTTACCTTATAATTAAACTGGCATTGAGTGCTAACCTTGTGATGCTCAGTTGTTTCCTAAATGTCAACAAAGCTGCATTTTTGTTCTATTTAATATTCTATAACATTTACAGCATCAGCATATCATTTTGTAATAAGTATAACATTTGCTAACTGCTCCAATACATTAGTGTATTAGCCAGGAGCCGAAAAACTCTAGTGAAGAGGGCCATGTGACCCTTGAGTCACCAGTTGGCCAATCCCGATCTACACTATTAAATATTATTTACATATAAACATTTTTATTGCTAAAATTCTTCAATTAGTGTGAAATTAGCAATGCAATACATTTTGTAATATTTAGCAAACACAGCAGATTACACAAACGTATTTCTTAAAGGGACAGTAAAGTCCACATTAAACTGTCATGATTCAGATAGAGCATGCAATTTTAAACAACTTTCAAATTTACTTCTGTTATCAAATTTGCTTCTTTCTTTTGCTATCTTTTATTGAAGAGTAAAACTAGGTAGGCTCATAAGAGCTCAGGAGTGTGCATGTCTCTTTAGTACTATATGGCAGCAGTGTTTTGCAACATTGTATAACAAAGCTTGAAATAATATTGCAAAACGCTGCTACCATAGAGTACTAAATAGACATGCACACTCCTGAGCTCTTATGAGCCTACCTAGTTTTACTCTTCAATAAAAGATACCATCAGATAACTGAAGTAAATTGGAAAGTTGTTTAAAATTACATGCTCTATCCGAATCATTTAAGTTTAATTTTGACTTTACTGCCCCTTAAGCGAAGTCTATTCAAAATTATTTCCATCTTCTACCAACCTTGTCAAATTCACAACTAAAAAATGAGTAGACAGATATATAACACGTGTGTGAAAACCATGAATCACCAGTAAAGCACTTTATTTGCTACCTACGCACACGAAGCTCATTACCTCACTGACCAGAAATGACTCACTTTAAGCATTAAACACAATATCATATTTATTGGGAATTTGCTTGCTTGACCTCTCAGTAAATATTCTTCTGGGCTGTACCAGTTCACATGTGTAAACATGAATAGGCCGTATTCACTGGGTGATCTCAGTTTTCTTCTTAGGACGCTTCTGTGCTGAAAAGAATCCAGACAGTCTGCCAGTTCAGGTCTATCATTCTAATAAAAAAGCTTCTGAATATCAAACCTGGTGGTTTATTCCGTTCCAATTGAAATGCTTATCGGTTGCAAGTATATGAAGATTTAGGTCAAATGTATAAACTACTTGCTTTAAAGGGACAGTAAACATTAAAAATGTTCCTATCCATTCTGCATAATAAAAAAACTTATTTCTGCTATTATGAAATTTATTTTAAAATAGACGGTGTATTATATTTGTCCTTGAAGTTTCCCTTCTCATCTGTCTGTCCCCCTGGCTGAATGTTTTTCTTAAATCCCTAAGTGACCTGTTAAACCAACTGGGGTACAGATCAATAGCACCATAGACTTAACATCAGGCATGCACCAAAGTAAACAGTGGATACCGATGAGCACAGCATTTCGATCCACAGTAAAAGGAACAATCTACTCGAGAATTGTTGTTGTTTAAAAAGAAAGATAATCCCTTTATTACCCATTCCCCAGTTTTACATAACCAACACAGGTATATTAATATACGTTTACCTCTGTGATTACCTTGTATCTAAGCCTCTGCAGACTGCCCCCTTATTAGTTATTTTGACTTGCTTTTTAGCCAATCAGTGTCCTCTCATAAATAACTCCACGGGCTTGAGCACACTGTTTATCAATATGGCACACATGAACAAACGCCCTCTAGCTGGGAAAACCTGTCAAATGCATTCAGATAAGAGGCAGCCTTCAAGGGTTTAGAGATTAGCATATGAGCCTACCTAGGTTTAGCTTTCAAATAAGAATACCAAGAGAACAAAGCAAATTTGATTATAAAAGTCAATTGGAAAGTTGCTTAAAATTACATGCCCTATCTCAGCGGTTCCCAGCCTGTGGTACGCGTACCCCTGGGGGTACGCAGCGGACCAGTTAGGGGTCCTCGAAAATATTGTTGGTAATGGTGGAACCACACACAATGGACTTATATTTGCACAGTTACCTTTAAATTCATAACAAGTGACTTTATCTTTGATCTGCCTGGGTTTCTATCTACGGATTGGCTACTGGTGTGTTTTGGGCTAAAGGTTATGTAGGAGCTGGTGTGGCACACGTGGTTTGGACGAGGTTGACTCATTGCGGCTTTTGGAGTTGGGTGGTAAGGAAGTGTGGATGAGAGGAAGTGGAGTTTATTGACGGAGACAGTCCTGGGACCAAGTACTTACTTGCGGCTCTGGTAAGAGTTTACCTTCACAATGCATTCAACACCTGTACGTTGCCTATGACACTGTCCCCTGCATAACAGTGACATAGCCCACCGAGCGATCTCCTTGCTGAAAGGTTCACCCGTGACCAAGTTTTGAATACATTTCAGTTCCTCTTGCAAATACAAAGACAGTGATCCTATTCCGCTTTGAGCTTGGTACACATGCTTTGAAATGACTACTTTTGAACGTGTATTAATAGGCCTAGCCTGCCTAGATTGTTCTTTTTTTATGAGTGCATTACATGTCATTAGCTTTATTTGAGTGGTTTGATTATTTAGCTAACCCAAGAAAATAAAAAAATAAAAACTTTTTTGAGGGATGGGTGGGGTTAATGAAGAGAGGGGGTACTCAAAAATTAAAAGCCTAATCAAGGGGTACAGGAGAGAAAAAAAGTTGGGAACCACTGCCCTATCTGAATAATGAAAGTTTAATTTTAACTAGACTTTCCCTTTAACATAGGTGTCCCTAGCTGCAGGCTTTTACTGTGCATACGTGATTTGTCAGCTCAGTCTCCAGGAATCATGCACCAGAAGAAAAGGAAGGGAAACAGTGTGATGCTCATTTCTAAGGCGCTGGGCCACATGGCAAGCTAATAGACACGGGGAAGACTAATGAAGCTGGCAGGCTTCAATGCTTAAGGTTTATTTTATTAAAAAATATTAATTCAAAATCTTTAAATATCTATAATAACAACTTAACTGTATCATTTGTAATAATTTCCTATTTCATACGACTTCCCCTGCATAATTGTGTGCTGTGTCTTGGTTGCTGTAGCTCCACTGGTCATGTGCACTGAATCATGAGTTATGTCACTGCAACTCCGAGCACTGCGCTGAGCACAATATAGCTTGTACACAACAGCGCCACCTACACTTAACAAGCAGTATAAAATAGGATATTCTATAAATATGAAGTCCTGTTTAATATATAATGCACTGCATATAGTTGGAGGAGTAATAATGTAAACTAATACCAGAGGAGTTCAAGAAGAAGCTATAATTTAACCCCTGTGTAAATGATACACTTGATATTCGCCATACTGTAAAATGAAGAGTGAAGATATATTTTTTGAATCTCTCCATTATATGATTTATATGTTTTTCATTGTCCCCTTTCTCCATTTTTTCTTGTCCCCCAACTTTAGAAACTTCACAATTTAATTCACACTCTCCCTATGTTTTCCTTTTATCTGTCTATCTATCCATCCATCCAATAATCTATCCATTCTATCTATCCATCTATCTACCCAATCATCCATCCATCCAGCTATCAATCATCTCCTCCATTTTGTTTCTCCTCTCTCTCCTATCTTCCAATGTTTCTCATTTTCCTGTTGCTCATTCCTATTTTATATTTCTATCTTACATCTCTACATTCCATACTCTCATCCAGTCTATATTTCACTCTGGAACATCTTACTATATTTATCCTTCATACTGCTGTTTTTTTTTTATTTAATTTTTATTCTTGTATCCCACCACCCTCACCCCCACCCCCCATATTTAATTTCCCTCTTTCTTGTTCTCTCCTCTGGCCCAATCTGCTGATTTTCCCAGTGGTCTTATAATTCCTTATCACAGTTCTTAAAATTAGGAACATGTTTTCCCTCGTTTTAACAAATCAGATCAATGTTTATGCAATCAAATGCTGAATAAATATGGCTCTATTACATACCAAGATAAGTTGATTGACTTCATAAAGACGTTGTTCCTATTTAATCCAATAAAGTTTTTTTTCCCTTCTTCATATGCCATGTTATTTTGTTGACTTGTCTTCTTGTTGATAGATTAGCACACTTGCCCAGTAACAAATAATCTAGTCATTTGAAGTGTCCACTGTTTTCTATGTAAATATTTACATCTAAATTCCAAGCATATAAATGGACCTAGAGGTAGTTGTTAAACAAATATTTTTCACTTCAAGCACAAAGCTAAGATGTTTGCTTTTCTCTTACCCTGGAATGTAGTTTTGTAAACTAGCACTCATTGTTATTGGATACAAAAGGTAAATGTCCACCAGAGGACTACATACATCTCAAGTCCAAGTGCATTTTTTAAAAAAAATCCTAAATACAACACTGATCTAGGGATCGTTATTGTAATAGTAACATGGGTGGTCTGGTGGAGGTATATTTATATATACACAAAAAATAGTAAAAAACTGATATTCTTACAGTCTGTACTTGCAGGGGCTACATTTGAAACAAAATGATGTTTTTAAAAAGATGTGCAAATAACTCAGACATTATATTTAAACATGAAACCTGTAAACACTAGTACAAAATATATGAAATCTTTATGCAAACTAGAGAAGGTCATGGGAAAACTTTTTTTTTTTTTTACAAAAACATCTTTTTTTGCTTTTTCCCCAATGTTTGTTTCGGCTGAATTTCGTTCATGCAGGCATTCATTTAGTCAGAATATTCGTTAAAGAAATTTGTTTTTGACCGAAATAAAATTTCATTATTTCCAATAGGAAGCAAAATATAGTATAACAACTAATTTAGAAAAAAATGTTATTTAGTTTATATTTTTTTAAATATTCACATTAACAAGTTTTCCTACCCATTTGTACGGGGCCTAACATAGAACAAATAAATTGATTGGTTCATGTATGTTTGTTCTTTGTTTAGTTCACTATTTTATTTGGTGATTCTTTTTAAGATTAATCACTTAATCTGTATAAATGAACATCTATAAAAACCCTGCAGTGACCAATGTATTATAACGTTTTTACATATATCTGTGGTGTAATAATATATTATTACATGGTAACAATTTGATGGAGAAATTACAGTAACTCAGAAAATACTTTCAACACTTTTTCACATGATTTGCGGACTTTCAAAGTCTACAAACTTGATTTATTTTTATTTTTTGATTGGCATATCCTGTTAGTTTCAATGTTAAAGCTTTTAAAGCTTTTACTTATGTTAATAATGATAATTATTTTTTGTGTCATGTCACACTTTTAAACTATGAAACTTGTACTCACATAAACACAATCATCAGCATTTATAATTATGATTGAAATGAACATTTTAATGATACAATATATTAAATTGATAAATGCACACATTACTTCAATTAATACAAATAGGTGAACAGATTAAATTAATTGTCTGACGTGTTGTTAACTGGATTTGCGGTCATATTGTTTAACTAATTTGAGCATTTAAACAAATTTAACAATGGCTCTTCTAATAGAGAGCCAGCTATGAAATGGAAACTAAAAATCACCCAGGCTTCTCACATGATATTTTCACAAAGGAATCGTGGATTTCAATTTTAATTTTAATAAATATGAAAGTACAATCCATGCAAAAAGTATTCATAATATATGGAGGGGGGGTGTTTGACTAATATTTTTAATTATAAATGAATACAATAATATATGATGTAGATTCTGTAGAAGACCAAATCTTTGGTTCATGATTTCACTTTAGGAGGGAAAAAAATATTCAGAATTCTGAGGTTGATATTATATGTGATGTTTTAATCTGCTTTGCAGAAAAACAAACTCATACAATTGTCAAAAATTAAAGGGCCAGTAGACCCACAAAATAATGTTATATAATTCTGCACATAGTGCAGAATTATATAACATCAGCTTAGCGCCATCTTTCTACCTGAAAGGATTTCAGTAAAAAATTAATACGAAAGTTACCTTTACAGTACGCCGCTCCTGGCTCTACTGGGCGGCTCTGTTTGTTTTCCCTAAGCGCATCGGGCACACTGTCTATTCACAGCTGGCCCAATCGCGCCATTAAATTCAATGTAACTCACTCCCACTCTGGTCTGGTAGCAGGAGCGAGCTACATTGAGTTTAATGGCGCGATCGGGCCGGCTGTGAATAGACAGTGTGCCCGATGCGCTTAGGGAAAACAAACAGACCCGCTCAGTAGAGCCAGGAGCAACGTACTGTAAAAATAACTTTCGGAGCAATTTTTCACTCAAATACTTTCAGGTAGAAATATGGCGCTAAGCTGATGTTATATAATTCTGCACTATGTGCAGAATTATATAACATTATTTTGTGGGTTTACTGGCCCTTTAAGATAAACTTACATAAAATGCAGATAATACTTACAAATACAAAAAGGGCTAATAATCTGTGTGCCACAGCAAGTCTAGCCTCACTAATACATTCAATACTTTTTATACTATTAGTACTTGTTGACGCAGTAAACCAGACAGTTATTTACTGTACTCACTTGGCTGCATAAATTATTACATTGTCCTTCCTGGAAAAGTGTTCCCTTTATTTGTCAGTTGCTGTTTGGTTGGTTGCTATGGGATCAACTATTCATCAGGAAACTAAACTACTCTCGGTGCTCACAGTGCAGTGGGTTATATTATTTATCACGTTATCACATGTAGTAATGCGCTGTTACATGAACAAATAAAATAATGGTGGAAATGTAGGCTACAACATGTGTACACATTAAAAATGTCCATAGTGCAATGCTTTAATAAATAAGGAGTGATACATATTTTGGCACATTTGTTACAAATAATACATATTTGTCATATAAATTTGTTTTAAAAAATAATCGGCTAGATTACAAATTTTTGGTGGTAAGGCTTGCGGGGCTAACGAGCAGTTTCAGCTCACTGCTCACCTACAAACAACGCTGGTATTACAGTTTTCTTTAAACCCGGCGTTAGCCGCAAAAAAGTGAGCGGAGAGCAAAATTTAGCTCCACATCTCACCTCAATACCAGCACTGCTTATGGTAGCGGTGAGCTGGCAAAACGTGCTCGTGCGCGATTTCCCCATAGGAATCAATGTGGTAGATTCGGCTGAAAAAAAACCTAACACCTGCAAAAAAGCAGCGTTCAGCTCCTAACGCAGCCCCATTGATTCCTATGGGGAAATAAAAGTTATGTCTACACCTAGCACCCTAACATGAACCCTGAGTCTAAACACCCCTAATCTTACATTTATTAACCCATAATCTGCCGTCCCCTACATCGCCGACACATGCTTTATATTATTAACCCCTAATCTGCCGCTCTGGACACCGCCACCACCTACATTATAGTTATGAACCCCTAATATGATGCCCCCAACATCGCCAACACCTACATTTTATTTATTAACCCCTAATCTGCCGCCCCAATGTCGCCGCTACCTAACTACATTTATTAACCCCTAATCTGCCTCCCACAAGTCGCAGCCACTATAATAAATATATTAAGTCTAACCCTAACCCTAACACCCTCTTACATTAAATATAATTTAAATAAATATAAATAAAATTACTATTATTAACTAAATAATTCCTATTTAAAACTAAATACTTACCTATAAAATAAACCCTAAACTAGCTACAATATAACTAATAGTTACATTGTAGCTATCTCAGGGTTTATTTTTACTTATTGTAGCTATCTCAGGGTTTATTTTTATATTACAGGCAACTTTATATCTATTTTAACTAGGTAGAATAGTTATTAAATAGGTATTAACTATTTAATAACTACCTAGCTAAAATAAGTACAAAATTACCTGTAAAATAAAACCTAACTTAAATTACAATTACACCTAACGCTACACTATCATTAAATAAATTAACTAAATTAACTATAATTAATTACAATTAAATTAAATAAACTAAAGTACGAAGACAACAAACACTAAATTACAGAAAATAATAAAATAATTAAAAAAAATTTAAACTAATTACACCTAATCTAATCCCCCTAAAAAAATAAAAAAGCCCCCCAAAATAAAGAAAATCCCTACCCTATACTAAATTACAAATAGCCCTTAAAAGGGCTTTTTGCGGGGCATTGCCCCAAAGTAATCAGCTCTTTTACCTGTAAAAAAAAATACAATACCCCCCCAACATTAAAACCCACCACCCACACAACCAACCCTACTCTAAAACCCACCCAATCCCCCCTTAATAAAACCTAACACTAACCCCCTGAAGATCACCCTACCTTGAGATGTCTTCACCCAACCGGGCAGAAGTGGTCCTCCAGACGGTCCGAAGTCTTCATCCTATACGGGCAGAAGAGGTCCTCCAGACGGCCAGAAGTCTTCATCCAGGCGGCATCTTCTATCTTCATCCATCCGTAGCGGAACGGGTCCATCTTCAAGACATCCGACGCGGTGCATCCTCTTCTTTCCAACGACTAACACTAAATGACGGTACCTTTAAGTGACGTCATCCAAGATGGCGTCCCTTCAATTCCGATTGGCTAATAGAATTCTATCAGCCAATCGGAATTAAGGTAGAAAAAATCCTATTGGCTGATCCAATCAGCCAATAGGATTGAGCTTGCATTCTATTTAATTTTTATTTAACTGTTTGCTATGTGCGGGGGGGCCTCGGTTTAGGGGTTAATAGGTAGTTAATGGGTGTTAGTGTACTTTTTAGCACTTTAGTTAAGAGTTTTATTTGACAGCGTTAGCCCATAAAACTCTTAAAGGGACACTCAGGTTAAATTAAATTTTTATGATTCAGATACAGCATGTCATTTTAAACAACTTTCCAATTTACTTCCATTAAAAAAATGTGCAAAGTCTTTTATATTTACACTTTTTGAGTCACCAGATCCTACTGAGCATGTGCAAGAACTCACAGATTATACGTATATGCACTTGTGATTGGCAGATTCCTATCACATGGTCCAAGGGGAGTGGAAATATACATAACTTTGAAATTTGTTATAAAAAAATCTGCTACTTATTTGAAGTTCAAACTAAGTGCTATTGCATTGTCTTGTTATCTCGCATTTGTTGATTATGCAAATCTAATGTGTTGACTGGTCCTTTAACTACTGACTTTTAAATGCGGTATCAGTCTTGACAGGAGACGCTGTACCGCTCACTTTTCCAAGACTCGTAATACCGGCGTTAGGAAAATCCCATTGAAAAGACAGGATACGCAATTTACGTAAGTGGATTTGCGGTATGCTCGAGTCGCAGAAAAAAAGTAAGCGGTACACCTGTACCTGCAAGACTCGTAATACCAGCATTAGGAAAAAAGCAGCGTTGGGATCTCTCAACGCTGCTTTTTAACCCTAACGCAAAACTCGTAATCTAGCCGAATGTTTTCTGAACATGCAACATTTTTTTGTTGTTACAAACAAATGTTAAAGGGACACTAAATTTCAAAGAAGTAATTTTCCAGCCTCCAGTAAGATTTAAAAGACCTTTATTATTCTATTGCAGGGTCCATCATATAAACAACGTTTCAAACCTATACTCGGTTCTTAATCAAGGGACACTAAACTCATTTTTTTTAATGATTCAGATAGAGCATAGAAATTTAAGCAACTTACTAATTTACTCCTATTATCAATTTTTCTTCGCTCTCTTGCAATCTTTATTTAAAAAGCAGGAATGTAAAGCTTAGGAGTCGGCCCATTTTAGTTTCAGCACCCTGGGTAGCGCTTGCTTATTGGTGGCGTAACCCAGGTTCAATCACCACACCCTTGTGTAGTTCTGTCCTTGTCAGTGAATATTTCCTAACATGCTCCCTTTACGTGCCAAAGATCTAATTCTGTCCCCCTGTCACTGTCTACTGCATGAATTTCCCTGTAATGTGTCTATTCTATGGGATTCTTTAGCATTGCTTTGTGTGTGTCAGCTAATCCAAGTGTTCCCTAAAAACACACCTGTTCAGATGCAACAACACAGCTCCTTTACCTCTGTCTCATCTGTAACTCGCCATGTTCACCATATAAGCTCATCAGTAATACTCCTTAGGTAAAGATAGCGTACAGTCACAAATTAGGTTTTGTACATGTTATTTTACCATGTAGTTAATGCTTTTATAACTTTATCACTCTGCAATGTGTGAGTATTTATAAACCCGTCAGAACAGACACAAACCTAACCTAGTATGTACACACACACACACATATATATAAAACAGACATAAACCTAGCCTAGTATGTACATGTACACACACACACATATATATATATATATATATATATAACAGACATAAACCTAACCTACCATGTACACACATATATACAGAACAGACACAAACCTAACCTAGTATGTACACACACACACACACACACATATATATATATATATATATATATATATATATATAACAGACATAAACCTAACCTACCATGTACACACATATATACAGAACAGACACAAACCTAACCTAGTATGTACACACACACACACACACACATATATATATATATATATATATATATATATATATATATATATATATATATATATATATATATATATATATATATATATATATATATATAAAACAGACACAAACCTAGCCTAGTATGTACATGTACACACACACACATATCCTATATAATAAATGGCCAAGTATGTTGGTCAGATGCAGTTATGCGCAGTAGAGACTGCACGTGACAAACATACCTGGCCGTTTGGATCCTGACACTCAGCACTCAGAACAGAGCAAGGCTGAAGCGGAGTGTCAGGGAGCGTGGCCGACAGGAGCGTTGCGATGGTGGCGTGGCCGGAGCATTGCAAGGGGCGAGGCCGGGCGTCGTGAGGGGCGTGGTCAGATGTGACAAGGGGCGTGGCCGGGCGGGGTGCCGTGATGGGGGCGTGGCCAGAGAGGCAAAGGCTTTCAATTAAGACAGAGCCAGAGAGGGAGCAGGTGAGGGGGGAGAGAGCCAAAGGGGGGGGGAGAGCCAAAGAGGGGGGAGAGAGAGAACAAAGAGGAAAGAGAGCCAAAGAGGAAAGAGAGCCAAAGAGGAGAGAGAGCCAAAGAGGAGAGAGAGGCAAAGAGGGGGGAGAGAGAGCCAAAGAGGGGGGGAGCCAAGGGGAGGAGAGAGAGCCAAAGAGGAAAGAGAGCCAAAGAGGAGAGTCAAAGAGGGGGGAGAGAGAGCCAAAGGGGGGGAGAGCCAAATGGGGGGGAGCCAAAGAGGGGGGAGAGAGAGAGCCAAAGAGGAGAGAGAGCCAAAGAGGAGAGAGAGCAAAACAGGGGAGAGAGCCAAAGAGGTTGGAGAGAGAGCCAAAGAGGGGGGAGAGAGAGCCAAAGAGGGGGGGAGGGCCAAAGAGGGGGGGAGAGGGCCAAAGAGGGGGGGAGAGAGCCAAAGAGGGGGGGAGAGAGCCAAGAGGGGGGAGATAACAAAAGAGGGGGGAGAGAACAAAAGAGGGGGGAGAATGAGCAAAAGAAAGGGGGGGAGAGAGCCAAAGAGGGGAGAGAGAGAGCAAAAGAGGGGAGAGAGAGAGCAAAAGAGGGGAGAGAGAGCAAAAGAGAGGGGGGAGAGAGCAAAAGAGAGGGGGGAGAGAGCAAGGGATGGGACCGCTGTACTGCAAAAAATGGCCCGTGTACACAGGCTTTAGTACTAGTATATATATATAACAGACACAAACCTAACCTAGCATGTACACACATATATACAGAACAGACACAAACCTAACCTAGTATGTACACATATATATATATATATATATATATATATATATATATATATATACATACAACACACAGAGAAAACCCAGCACTCACTTACAAGCTCTCAGCTAAGATTTAAAAGCAAAAATGGAAAGGTTAGTCACCGCATCTGGCCAAATGGGACAAGCTCAGGTACCACGTCAAGGTCCTTTCCAATACCTGAGACCCATCTGAAGACTCGCCAGAAACACCAGTTATGAAGTGGTCACAAAGACCGCTGCTCCATTACCCTGTCCGTCTGCACTGAGCAGGCGGACAGGAATCGCCACAATTCAACCCGATCGAGTACGATCGGGTTGATTGACACCTCCCTGCTGGCGGCCGATTGGCTGCGGGTCTGCAGGGGGCGGCTTTGCACCAGCAGCTCTTGTGAGCTGCTGGTGCAATGCTGAATACGGAGAGCGTATTACTCTCTGCATTCAGCGAGGTCTTGCGGACCTGATCCGCACTGTCGGATCAGGTCCGCAAGGCCTTTGTTAAAAAGGGGCCATTGTGTGAGATGCCATTACACTCACTATTTTTTCACAGTAAAAAGTGTGTTTAAAAGACCAGCGAGTGCAAGTTTTTGTTACTTTTATATATATATATATATATATATATATATATATATATATATCAGACACAAATCTAACCTACCATGTACACACATATATACAGAACAGACACAAACCTAACCTAGTATGTACACACACATATACAGAACAGACACAAACCTAACCTAGTATGTACACACACATATACAGAACAGACACAAACCTAACCTAGTATGCACACACACACACACACACACACATATATATATATATATTCAAACCTAACCTAGTATGTACACACACATATACAGAACAGACACAAACCTAACCTAGTATGCACACACACACATATATATATATATATATATATATATATATATATATATATATATATATATATATATATTCAAACCTAACCTAGTATGCACACACACACATATATATATATATATATATATATTCAAACCTAACCTAGTATGTACACACACATATATAGAACAAACACAAACCTAAACTAGCATGTACATACATATATACAGAATAGGCACATCCATTGCTTCCATGAATTTACAAAAATACTGGAGAACAAATTTCTAGTGTAAATGATTGTGCTCAGTAAGAGATACAATTAAGGTCTCTATATATATACACATATATGACAAAACAAGCATGTTTCTGTAAACCAGGGTATTGAAAACCAGACGTTTTGTGGCTCTATCTACACAGAGAAAATTCCCAAAATGTTATTTTGTTTGAAGCTTCATATTTGTTTTTATTATTGTGATTATATTTGTAAAGACCTCAGTGCATCATGAATTAAAAAAACAAAGTTTTCACTTTTTATTACAGCTCATAAAAAGGTATTTTTATTGCTCTAGTTAATAAATACCTATTGCAAGCACTTTATGATCTAATCTCCCAAAAAAGGCATAAAATCTGTGCAATAAACAGGATTTGTTCTAAAACAAAATGACTGTTTTGGAAATTTAAAATAATTAGAGAGGATTATGGTATTTATTACATAAATCCCCAGTGAAAAATGTGTGAGATCTGCTGTCATAACACATCAGCATCATTAGGTTTTAAACACTTGCATGTAATAAGCGGAAACAGAGCATGTTCCTTATCGTCCCTGTGACATCAGGGTTATTGTTTACTTTGCTGAGTCTGAAGTGGACATTTTAAAATTATTAAAAGCCTGTAGCCCATCTCCTGTATTCATTTATTTAGCTTGCTCTGTTTTATGTTTCTATATTTCTTTTTAACCACAAATTAGTTGCATTGCTTAATGAGGCATAAAAGTAAAAAATAAACTTTCAGAAATCAGATAGTGCATGTAATATAGAACACATTTTGAATGTACTTCTATTATTAAATGTACTTTTTTATCTTGTTGTCCTTTTTTGAAAATCATACGTATTCTTATTTAATTTCAGTTTAGTCAAAAGTCCCCTACAATGAGAACAGAGTTGTAGGAAATGTCTCGCTTTCCCTCAGTGTTTAAACACATACAGGGGTACAAACTATGCCATAAGGTTACTAATCCAAGCAACAATCTTATTAGCCCCCTTCATGTTTTACATATTTATACTATAAAATGCCAAATTATAAATGTTTATTTGTTTGAAAAAAAATAGATAAAGTTTAAGTAGTGAATATATCCTAACTGTATACCTTGTTTATTGGATTGCTAGAATTATTAGGTCAATACTATGGAAGATATTTATCAAAGGTCTGGCGGACCTTATCCGACAGTGAGGATCAGGTCCGCCAGACCTCGCTGAATGCGGAGAGCAATACGCTCTCCGTATTCAACATTGCATTGTGTGAGCTGCTGGTGCAACGCTGCCCCCTGCAGATTCGCGGCCAATAGGCTACCAGCAGGGGGGTGTTAATCAACCCGATCGTACTTGATCGGGTTGAATTGCACCAATGTCTGTCAGCCTGCTCAGAGCAGGCGGACAGGTTATGAAACAGCGGTCTGGCAGGCTCGCCAGAAACACGGACCCTCAAGCTCCATCCGGAGCTTGATAAATGGGCCCCTATGGTTTCAACTATCACCTCTATGCTGATGATACTTAGATCTACCTATCCACCCCTGCACTCTCTCGTTCTGTCCTTTATCACATCAGTGTCTGCTTATCTGGCATTTCTTCTTGGATGGCCTCTCACCACCTAAAAATTAACATGTCCAAGACTGAGCTCCTTCTAATCCCCCCCTCTAATTCTACCCCAGTTTCTAACTTTTCAATCACTGTTGGTGAGACCACTATCTCCCCATCACCCCAAGTCCGCTGCCTAGGAGTTACACTTTACTTCATTCTGTCCTTCATTCCCCACATCCAATTGCTCTCTTCATCCTGTCCCAACCACCTACGCAATATCTCCAAAATGTGTCCGTTTCTGAGTGCTGAAACTACTAAACTGCTAATCCACTCCCTGGTAATTTACCGACTTGACTACTGTAATAATCTACTAACTGGCCTCCCTCTGTCCCGCCTCTCCTCTCTTCAATCCATCATAAATGCCTCTGCTAGGCTAATCCACCTCTCCCAACGCGCTGTATCTGCTGCACCTCTCTGCGAGTCCCTTCACTGGCTCCCCATTCACAGCAGAATTAAATTCAAAATTCTCACCCTGACATACAAAGCCCTTACCAACGCAGCCCCCCCACCTGTCCTCACTCATCAACAAATATACTCCAGTCCGCCCCCTAAGATCCAACAATGACCTGCTCCTTGCATCTTCTACCATCACCTCCTCCCATGCTAGACTACAGGACTTCTCTCGTGCGGCACCAACCATCTGGAACACACTTCCTCGAGCTGTCAGACTTTCCCCTAACCCTTCCTCCTTTAAACGCTCCCTAAAGACCTTTTTTGTTCAGGGAAGCCTATCTACAAATCAGTAACAAGTGAATTCCACTTGCATAATAGCTGCATTACAAAATTGTATTTAAAGTGAAGGTAAACTTTGATGAATGAAAGCCCGTTTTTTAAAAATACTATTAAAAACAGGGGCACTTTCATTCATCAAAGTTTAGAAAGCAGTCGTTTTGTTTACAAACTTACCTTTCTTCTTTGCACAGCCAGAGCAGTTCCCCCACCCGGAGATCCTCTCTTCACACGTCAGCAATGACTAATCCGGCTTCCTCCAATCACGGCTTTTCCCCCAGGGGAGTCATTGCCTGAGGCCATGCCGTGATTAGAGGAAGCCGGATTAGTCATTGATGACGTGTGAAGAGAGGATCTCCGGGTGGGGGAAGCTGCTCTGGCTGTGAAAAGAAAAAAGGTAATTTTTTAAACAAAACGGCTGCTTTCTAAACTTTGATGAATGAAAGTTTTAATAGTATATTTCAAAACCGGGCTTTTCATTCATCAAAGTTTACCTTCACTTTAACAAATTAACCCACAAAAATAGGTAAAAGAAATGCCTATAGGCACAAAACCAAAGTAAGATTCACACAAGTAATACACATTGACACATAAAATGTAACTTTTATTGTTGCTTTTTATTAAAACAGACAGCAAATAGAATACAGTATAAGGATTGCTGCCCTGCATTGATTTTTAAAACACTACAGTATTAATATACTTTTTACCTCTGTGATTACCTTGTATATAAGTCTCTTCTGACAGCCCCCTTATCACATGTCTATTTATGTATTATCTATTAACTTGCATTTAAAGGGACAGTATACACCAATTTTCATATAACTGCATGTAAAAGACACTACTATAAAGAATAATATGCACAGCTATTGATGTAAAAATCCAGTATAAAAAAGTTTAAAAAATTACTTAGAAGCTCCCAGTTTAGCACTTTTGATTAGGTTGACTGGGACACTCAGTGAAAGCAGACACTCCCCCCTTCCTCTGCATATGAAAAGACCATTTACACCAACAGGAGCAAGCTCTAGTAGGTATACATCAGTATACTCCTAAAACTTTGGGGCTTGGTTAAGAGTCTGAAAATCAGCACAATGTTATTTAAAAATAAGCAAAATTATAATTTTTTACTAAAGAAAAGAACCTGTATGGCTATATAATGTCCCTTTAAGCCAATTTGTGATGGTTCCTGCATAACTCCACGGGAGAGAGCACAATTTTATCTATATTGCTCACATGAATTAGCCGTCTCTTGTTGTGAAAATCTAATAAAAAAGCATGTGATAGGAGGCTGTCTGTAGTGGCTTAGAAACAGGCAGACATTTAGAGGTTTAAATGCTATAAAGTATAGTAATATAACAATTTTGCTTGTGCAAAGTCGGGGAATGGGTAGTAAAGGTGTTATCTATCTTTTTAAACAATAACAATGTTGGTGCAGTCTGTTCCTTTAACTCTTTTTTTTTTAACTGATATTACCAAGGTTTATTTTTATGGAAAGTCATTCAATTAAGTCCACAGTATTTGTGACTCTTCCATGTCAAAGTTTCATCACACCAGCATTGTGACTTGAAAAGAAAGAAATACTGAACTACCCATAATTACTTCCACATGTATAAAATGCAGGATTTAGACAAACATCATCCATCAAAATAAATGTAATGCAAAATGAAGCTCAAATCTATTGCATCTAAAAGTAGTTTACATCATTAATAAAACAACATCCTAAAAAAATTCAAATGCAGCTGTTGAAATAAATTAATAAAATATCTGGATTTGCAAACAGTTTAGCTCAAAAAACGTCAAAATTCCATGACACATCATGTAATACTTGTTTTGATTAATGTCTCTCTCACATCAACATGGTTTATTGTGCTTTTTTCCCACTGTTCCTCTTTATATAAAGTTACTTTAATCTGCACTAAAATAACTGTACATGATAGCAATTTAACTGTAGTAGTTAAACAGCCAATTTGCTTTTGAGAATAGTTCCATCAAAGTTTTATTCAAGCAATTATTTATTCTGCAACAAAGTTCCTCTTAGCTGACATTAAACCAGCCCAATAATGGAGAAAAAAAAAATTCTTCTGAGGAAGGTGTCTTGTTTTTGCCAAAACACAATGAACTGCAAAAGGAAAATTGGATCATTTTAGACAAGTTGGAAATAAATTTGATTTACTAATGGTTTATTTCCAGGGAGTATTATTTGCATGAACAGGGGAATATTTGAATACAGTGCAACTCTATATATTCTCTCTGTTTTACATTGTGAATTTCTATTGAAGAAAAAATGAGGAAAATCTTTTAGCATACGTTTCTCTTTATACCTTGGGATCACATGAGAAATACCAATATCTCACCATATGAAGTGGATTGCCCTGCTGTTTTCTTTTCATATTTACACATTTCTGTGTCTCTTATGATTGAACTGAACATTTTTGATAATATGAATGGGTCTGATGATAAATGAGGCAGCCAAAGGTCATCTATACTTTTACAATGTAGAATTTGCAGAACAATATCTATAATATAATTGCGTTTGTAACGCGTCCGTCGCCATTGTCATTTGAGCGCACAGCCAAACAAATCGTCTACAATAATAGACTGCACCCCGGGCAGGCTTACTGTCTAGTTCATAATAAATGCTTTGTCCTGTCAAAACACCCCAACATTTAACCAATTACACTTCTTAAAAATAAGCAATTACAATAATTTGCTGCAACTTAAAATTTATGACTAAATAAAAATTTAATTTGTATATGAAACAGTGTTAATAGCTAATTATTCAAATATTAAATTGCCTTTAAATTGGTTGCATAGAAAAACACTTTGTTTTGTCAGGGTACCCCAGATTAGACTAAATTTGTAAATTATACATTCCGATATGCAGGATGATAATGAGTCCTCTTGTACATTACTTCCTGAATATGATAAACCTTTATCAAGAAGGGAGATCACCAATCCTATGTTGTTGACAGCAGCCCACAGACACACTAAAGGCCGAGATCAGTGGTAGTATAGTTGGCCTCACACACAAGTCATCTTGTACATTACTTCCTGTGTGTGTATGATTAACCATTATCAAGAAGGGAGATCACCAATCCTATGTTGTTGACCGCAGCCCACAGACACACTAAAGGTCTCGGTCGGTGGCAGCATAGTTGGTGGCACACCCAAGGATACATGGAGGGCCAGTGACTTTTCCACAAACATGTAAGGTGATGTCACAGTGGGGGTGGAACTAGAAAGTGTCAGCTGGATGTGGGGAAGTTTTTCAAATCCTTTGAACTCTGGTTCCATACATTTGAAAGTGAGTCACCTCCAAATTGTGAGTTGTGGTCTTGGAAGGACACAAACCGCCAAAAATATTTAAAAAATAAACAAGCACATAGGGTTTTACTGGGGAATGAGTCTTTATGGGATAATAAAACTGTTAGTTCTAGAGACAACCAATAAACATTATTTTATGGTAGAAAAGTCAATCTCTTAAATCAAAATATTAATTTTGTCTCTATAGCTAAGTGATTATTGTTATAAAAGTCATCAGCTTGCAAAAAAAAAAGATTTTATTTCTGTACTGGCAAAAACGGACACTCAAGTTTATTTCATAACCCCCCCGAAAAGCCTGTATGGGCCCCTCCCAATTGGCTACCCATGATGAAAATTTACTAAGGTGATTACTGTCACCTGGGCATTTTTAATGTTATGTAATAAAATCTTAAAAATATATACTTTTTCTTTATATTGTTGCAGCTTTCTCATATGCCATGGAATACAGTATAAATATAATAATGGTATTTTCAATCTGAATCTGGCAAAAAAAAGTGGGCCAATGCAAATGCATTTACTTATGGCTAAAGAAATAGCAAAATGTATTTCAGTTTTGAACCACTTTTATCTTTCTTCTTATGTAATAAAAAATAATCAGGAAAAATACCCTTACAAAGCACTTCCTGTAACACTTGTTAAATTCAGATAAATGAAATATAAAGCTTAAAGGAAAGCACCAAGAGTAAAGATTCCAAACCCACAATACCCCCCTTCCTTATGCTATATGCTTTGACAAACTATGGCCCCTATTTATCAAATGTCTTGCGGACCTGATCCGACAGTGCAGATCAGGTCCGCAAGACATCGCTGAATGCGGAGAGCAATACGCTCTCCATATTCAGCATTGCACCAGCAGCTCACAAGAGCTACTGGTGCAACGCCGCCCCCTGCAGACTCGCGGCCAATGGGCCGCCAGTAGGGAGGTGTCGATCAACCCAATCGTACTCGATCGGGTTGATTTCCGGCGACTTCCGGCACCTTCTAGCTCAGAGCAGGCGGACAGGTTATGGAGCAGCGGTCTTTGTGACCGCTGCTTCATAACTGCTGTTTCTGGCGAGTCTAAAGACTCGCCAGAAACACGGGCCGTCAAGCTCCTTTTGGAGCTTGATAGATAGGCCCCATAGGATATTCTTTTATCTCACAGTAAATAAATTGGGGAAAAATTGCAGATGAGGTGAGTGCTCAGAGACCTTGCATAAAGGATGTGGAAAATTGTAAAAAAAAAAACATTTCAATGATTTTAAACGCATCACCAAGGCTAAGATTGCATGTAAGGAGAAATTTTCACAGGATACCAGTGGAGGTCCATCGTATATTGGAGATTTATTAGATTATGGACAAAAAATGCTGCAACGTCTTTGTAACAAGCTATATGAATGTAATAAATTGCACAATGGGAACAACGGCAATTCTATAAAAATTTGATTTGTCAAGCACACAGGAGGAATGGCATTCTGTCAAACATACATAGAGTGTTAAGATTTCAAAAAGTGCCTTCAGATGATGGAAGAATGTTGGCTGGCTCATTCCAATAACCACACTGGACACAGATGGGAAAGGTCCAGTTGCAAAAAAGTGTAGAGCAGCAAGTCATTTTTGCATCCCAGTTATTGTCTGTATACAGAATGTTGAAGGCTCAAGAAATTAATTGATCTCAGTGTAAAGATGGAACTGCTGCACAATCTCTTGGTCTGTTAATGTTTCTAGCACACGTCTTGGCAGAAAGACTCTACGTTGTCTTCTTATCGGAATTACTTCTGCTCCATCTTCTGCATGAAGCCTTCTTCTATTATGAACACGTAAAATGAACATATATAGCAGGCTCTCCATCCTTCTAACATCTACCAGCAACAACACAAATGTATGTTCTGTAACAACACTGTTCTGTTGACGTTTATTATGCTGTTAATGATTTGTCTCCAACACCTATTAATATTCATTATATAAGCCACCTGAAACCTGCGGAAATAATTGCAGAAGTTGACACGAATATAGTCACCAATGTATTGATTTATATATTAATAACTTGGAAGAAAAATTTGTGTGATAAATGAAGGACAATAGTAAATCAGCACTAGAACTAGCTGTGAGCGATTTAAAACAACTGTTATTGAAGCCATATTCACTGGTACAAACAATTCATTAATTTTAAAAGATTTAGTACGTTGATAAATTCAATTAGCGGACTTTGACGTGAAAATACATGCGGATCACAAGCTGACACCTTGATAAATGGGGCCCTATGTTTCCATACAGTTTGAATGTGTTTACAATTTAGGACAACCCACAAGAATACCTTTGATAGAAATTTTAAAGAAACTGTACACACCTTTTCATTTTTATATAAAATGTTTAGTTATGCATAATGAAACCACTCTGCAACTTATTTATTTGTTTTGCCCCCCCCCCCTTTCATGTAATTTAGCTCTGAAAAGTGAGCAATTTGTCATGCTCAAAACTTGAAATGTATCCAGCTGACTTTTCAAGGTTAACTCTGCAAGATATCTGCCCCTAAAAGGATTTAACTGATAAATGCATTTTATACTAACATTACGACCATGGCTAGCAAATGGTTAGTAGAGTTTTGGCTATTGAAAAATAATTGCAGAAAAAATGTTTTGTTTTAAAAACATTAAGACTTAGCTGATACGTAATTCTTTAGCAGCACAACAGAAATGTCTTGTAATTACAAGGTCTTTACTGTCCCTTTAAAATGAATTAAAGACAGAAGATTTAGATTAACCAAAACACAGTACTATGATATGTTAACTATGTTATTTAATATGTAAACTTCAATAAGACGTTTTCATTCAAGAAATAATTTACCCTCTGGGTTTTGTACTGACAAGATAAACGCTGCTGATCTCTGGCAAGATAAACGCACAGTGAGTGGTGCTGACAGTCGCTTTCTTTGTGCCTATTTACTAATTACTGTGCAGTTGACAGTAAATCTAGTAGAAGCTGTTTCCAATTACGGTAGAAATATTCATACTTACAATGCAGTGGTAATGAGGCAGCTAGGTTTGTGACAACATGTGACATTTTCATTTCTTAGACTAAAAAATTTCTCCAAGCACAAAAGGAGAAAAGTTCTGTATTTATTGGATAATTTCAGCAAAGAAGCTTACTAAATTTACAGCAGAAAAAAAAAAACTGTATCATATAATGCTACCAAAAGTCTCAGTCAATTCGACCAACTATTTATAGTTTTATATATATATATATATATATATATATATATATATATATATATATATATATATATAAAAACCTTTCAGTATATGTTTATTAATTGTAGTAAGCAATAATTGTGTCCAACCCTCCTTGTGATGAAGGATCTTTGAAAAAGTCAGCGGTTCACTGCAAAACATACATAAGATCTGGTCGGGCTTACGATCTCTGACATCACAAGGAGGGTTGGGACTTTGGCTGAACATAATTATGCTCACTATGGAGTTGAGTGTTTGTTCTGTAATCTCAAGTCTCTATATGTACCCGAGTGATTATGAGTTTGTTTAATAAATGCTTTTAATCCCATTGGTATCCCACGTGTCCACTTTACATAGAAGATTTTACACATGAACTTTCGAACTTAGAGCTGAGTAATAGCTCTAATCTGGGTGAGTACAGCGCCAATTTTACTTTGTCAGGTTACTCTACAGGACTTCACTATTGCACTTTTTCTCTCCCTTTTTTTAGGATTTTATAACTAAAGACCCTGGGACTTTTATATCCACATTCAATTGCTTTTTATCACATTTTTGTTATTTATTATTATTCAGTTTGTGATTCATTACAAGGTTTTACTATTTTTATTTTATTATTACCAGGAATATGTTAATATCTAATTGCTCAGTTATGTTGGTCAGGGTTCACTTCTACCTGTCTGTCTGTATGGCAATGTAAGTTTAAGATGGTCACAGTCCAAGGTATCTCCTTCTAAAGTATTGCTCATTTACATGTTTCACTACAATACAGCTTACATCTCTATTTCAAGTAACAGAACATTTAAAATGTGTTTTAGCTCTTCATTGGCAAGCTGGGACACTTTGGGGCATATTTATCAAGCTCTGAATGGAGCTTGATGCCCCGTGTTTCTGGTAAGCCTGCAGGCTCGCCAGAAACAGCAGTTATGAAGCAGCGGTCATAAAGACCGCTGCTCCATAACCTGTCCGCCTGCTCTGAGCAGGCGGACAGACATCACCGGAAATCAACCTGATCAAGTACGATCGGGTTGATTGACACCCCCCTGCTGGCAGCCCATTGGACGCGAGTCTGCAGGGGGCGGCGTTGCACCAGCAGCTCTTGTGAGCTGCTGGTGCAATGCTGAATACGGCGAGCGTATTGCTCGCCGTATTAAGCGAGGTCTGTCGGACCTGATCCGCACTGTCGGATCAGGTCCGACAGACCTTGATAAATAGAGGCCTTTATGTTTATAAGTGTACTCAGATATTTCCATGTGCATTGTCCACAACTCTACGATTTATCCAAGATTAATTAAGCCCAATATTTAATAGATATGTGATTCAAATGTTATAATAAAAGTTACTCATGACAGTGGGTTAATTTATAGCTCATGTAAAAAATATTTTGTTCATAATCATATAGCATATGGTATATAAGTATATATATATATATATATATATATATATATATATATATATATATATATATTCATATTGGTATGATAAGGTAATTTGCATTATCTTTTTTCAAAATACTCTTTACAATATCAAATTTAACTATTTTTATCATCTGTCTGCCATGTACCTTCCCTCCGCCCCCTTAGATTTTCTAGTCTTCAATTCAGCTTTATGCAGAGTGGGTTGGTCCACTCTACACATCACAGAATTGAAGAGAAAAAAATGTATGTGGGCAGCGATTAGGTATTAGAGATGTGCATTGGGCAGTTTCATTCCCTGCTGAATTCGGAATAGGAGGCTATTTTCGGTGTTTGGCTCTATTCAGAGCTGAATATCTTCTTGTGCAAACCCAGATCTTAGTGTGTTTCACTTGCACAAGAGGATATTCGGCTCTGGAAAGAGCTGAATACCGAAAGTAGTCTCCTATTTACGCATTCAGCAATGAACAAAACTACCAAATGCACACATCTATTAGGTATATGATTGATGGCTCTCAGGCAGCACATAGTAACACAGAAAAGTAATAAACGATGATTGGATGATGGTTTCTTAGCCAAGCAGCACTTGAACGCATGCGTGTTGTGCCTATCCCATATCTTCATTGAAAAAAGTGAGTTGTATGACAGGTTTTTATTGGTTGCAACAGGAGACTATAAAAAAAAAATAGACTAGTGGGAACAGCAATACTGGAGATAATAAATAGTGGACGATTAACACTTTACCACTAAATTTACAAAAAAAATTACAATGGTTATATATTTTTTTTACTTGCACTTTGTAAATAACCTTTGTTTACCATTACTTTAAGACCCTTTCAAACAATCAAACTTTTTTTATACTGAAGAAATGGCATATAATAGTTTAAATCTTGCAATTATAACATCACAAACGCTTCATATAGCAAGGATACTTATGAAATTAGAAAAGTCACTTGTATCGTTATACGTATACCAAATAAAGAAGCTACAGAAAAAAAGCCATTTTTGCTCTTTACCTGCACGTCAAATAAACAAAACAAGATTATACATTAGTTTTTAGTACTTACTAAGCAGCAGCATAATACTAAAATCCCACACTTCACGCCAGGATAACATCAAAACTCAGTGTATCTAAGCTAATAAATTGTATCTAAGCTATTAAATATGTTTTTGTAACATGTAAGGTATTTTTATATTTTCCATACAAACTATACATATATATTCAGGTCTTAGGGGTCCATTTATTAATGTGCGGACAGACATGATCCGATATAGCGGATCATGTCCGCCGCACATCGATAAATGCTGACAGCATACGCTGTCTGCATTTATCATTGCACCAGCAGTTCTTGTGAACTGCTGGTGCAATACCAGCCCCTGCAGATTCAAGGCCAATGGCCGCTAGCAGGGGGTGTCAATCAGCCCGATCATATTCGATCGGGCGGATTGCTGTCCGCCACCTCAGAGGTGGCGGACGAGTTAAGGAGCAGCGGTCTTAGGACCGCTGCTTCTTAACTTCCGCTTCAGACGGAATTGAAGGGGAGTGGGTCGGAGGCAGCATCCGCTGCTTCTTAAATAGACCCCTATATCTTTTCTGCATCTTGTTGGAGCTTCCCCGATTGTTACATCAGTTGTACACTTTTGCCTCCATCCCAGCATGCACTGGCTTTAAATAGACTGAAACAATAATCAGTATTTCAGGCTGTCTCTGTATGAGCCTCACTCTTGCACCATTCACACCCCACCCCCAGACCCACAAACCAAACCCAAAACAGCAAAGCCCTTGAGATACTTAAATGGACATAAAACCCCATGATTCAGATAGACCAAGCAATTTTAAACAACTTTTGAATTCTACTATCACATTTTCTTTGTTCTCTTGTTTCTTTTGTTGAAAAGCAGGGACGTAAACTCAGGAGTGTGAATGTGCCCGAAGCACTATATGGCAGCAGTTTTGCAAGAATGTTATCCATTTGCAAGAGCACTAGATGGCAGCACTATCTCCTGCTTTCTAGTGCGCCAGACACCTATCTTGGTATCTCAATGAAGAATACCATAAGACTAAGCAAACAACCTCAGCTCCATATCCCTTTAAATTAGTTATTATAATTTGTGTCCCTTTAAACCATGCTCTTAGATGTTCAGATCCTAGCCCTGAATGACATAATCTGTGCCTCCTTAATTGGACAGTAATTATGTAATTCCAGGATTTTTCTGTAATCTTTCCATAAATTACCATACTAGGTGAGTGTGATTTTTTTGGAATACATTCACACATTGTTTGCTGCAATTGGTTGAAGGAGCCAATCTAGACTTGTTACTGTAATAGACCAGGATTGCCACTGTTCCTTTGTTAGATATGTAGCAGGTTAGGGTTGCTAAGTCTGCCACGTGGACTTCCAATTCTCAGAATATTCAGACTTATATTACAGGAAAAAGAGGGCAAAATCAATAATGAAATTATATTGTAAATGTATGTTATAGATAATGAAACATTTTATATTATAATTGCAAAGTATTTGCTGTCAATTTAAAGCAAAGAATACAATTTTGGAGAGAGGGAGAGAGAGTGGGGATAGAGAGATGACATATTTATATAGCTATATAATGTATAGATAGATAATATTTATATATATATGTGTGTGTGTTTACATGCAGAGCTCTTGGTAACTATTTTTATTAAGGCAGAGCTGACAGTATGACAGAATCATAGCTCAAGGGCAGCGAGGAGCCTGGGAGAAGACCATATCAGGGCTCAGCATTTGGATCTGTGCCCATTCTGGAAATCCAGGTCTGAGAAAAGAATGAAAGTGCTATAGATTGAAATCTCATTTTAAAACTGTTTTCAGACTCTTTTTAATCTCATTTTCATTAAATGCATTATATAGTACAATAGAACAGGATTCAGTATTTACTGAGCCCAATGGTTAAAAAAATGTACAAAATGACTGAAAACAAGAGTTGATTATTCATAAACTGTGTGGCTCATAAAAGAGTATGACATTTACAGCTTTCCAATTTACTTTTGATATCTAACATTTAATTTTCCTCATTCTTTTTGTATCCTTTGTTGAATACCTATGATGGTCCAGGAACATCTAATGGAAGCTAGCTGCTGATAGGTGGCTGCACATACAGGGAGTGCAGAATTATTAGGCAAATGAGTATTTTGACCACATCATCCTCTTTATGCATGTTGTCTTACTCCAAGCTGTATAGGCTCGAAAGCCTACTACCAATTAAGCATATTAGGTGATGTGCATCTCTGTAATGAGAAGGGGTGTGGTCTAATGACATCAACACCCTATATCAGGTGTGCATAATTATTAGGCAACTTCCTTTCCTTTGGCAAAATGGGTCAAAAGAAGGACTTGACAGGCTCAGAAAAGTAAAAAATAGTGAGATATCTTGCAGAGGGATGCAGCACTCTTAAAATTGCAAAGCTTCTGAAGCGTGATCATCGAACAATCAAGCGTTTCATTCAAAATAGTCAACAGGGTCGCAAGAAGCGTGTGGAAAAACCAAGGCGCAAAATAACTGCCCATGAACTGAGAAAAGTCAAGCGTGCAGCTGCCAAGATGCCACTTGCCACCAGTTTGGCCATATTTCAGAGCTGCAACATCACTGGAGTGCCCAAAAGCACAAGGTGTGCAATACTCAGAGACATGGCCAAGGTAAGAAAGGCTGAAAGACGACCACCACTGAACAAGACACACAAGCTGAAACGTCAAGACTGGGCCAAGAAATATCTCAAGACTGATTTTTCTAAGGTTTTATGGACTGATGAAATGAGAGTGAGTCTTGATGGGCCAGATGGATGGGCCCGTGGCTGGATTGGTAAAGGGCAGAGAGCTCCAGTCCGACTCAGACGCCAGCAAGGTGGAGTACTGGTTTGGGCTGGTATCATCAAAGATGAGCTTGTGGGGCCTTTTCGGGTTGAGGATGGAGTCAAGCTCAACTCCCAGTCCTACTGCCAGTTTCTGGAAGACACCTTCTTCAAGCAGTGGTACAGGAAGAAGTCTGCATCCTTCAAGAAAAACATGATTTTCATGCAGGACAATGCTCCATCACACGCGTCCAAGTACTCCACAGCGTGGCTGGCAAGAAAGGGTATAAAAGAAGAAAATCTAATGACATGGCCTCCTTGTTCAACTGATCTGAACCCCATTGAGAACCTGTGGTCCATCATCAAATGTGAGATTTACAAGGAGGGAAAACAGTACACCTCTCTGAACAGTGTCTGGGAGGCTGTGGTTGCTGCTGCACGCAATGTTGATGGTGAACAGATCAAAACACTGACAGAATCCATGGATGGCAGGCTTTTGAGTGTCCTTGCAAAGAAAGGTGGCTATATTGGTCACTGATTTGTTTTTGTTTTATTTTTGAATGTCAGAAATGTATATTTGTGAATGTTGAGATGTTATATTGGTTTCACTGGTAAAAATAAATAATTGAAATGGGTATATATTTGTTTTTTGTTAAGTTGCCTAATAATTATGCACAGTAATAGTCACCTGCACACACAGATATCCCCCTAAAATAGCTATAACTAAAAACAAACTAAAAACTACTTCCAAAACTATTCAGCTTTGATATTAATGAGTTTTTTGGGTTCATTGAGAACATGGTTGTTGTTCAATAATAAAATTAATCCTCAAAAATACAACTTGCCTAATAATTCTGCACTCCCTGTACATGCCTCTTCTCATTGGTTGACCCAATGTGTTCAGATAGCTCCCAGTAGTGCATTGATGTTCCTTCAACAAAGGATACCAAAACAATGAAGACAATTATTTGATAACAGAAGAAAATTGGACAGTTGTTTATAATTAGGTGGTTTGCAGCCTTCAGCTATTTTCATTGCTGGATTCCTTCTTGTGAAAGTGAAACACAGTTAGTTCTTTGCAAATCCAGATCTTAGTGTGTTGCACTTTCAAAAGAAATCAATCCTTCTCCGAAAAGAGACAAATGCCTTGAGCGACCATCTTCTTCCACATTTGTCAGCTTACGAAGCTGCCTAATGCACAGGCCTATTTATAATTGTGCTCTATCTGAATCATGAAATAAATATATTGTGTTTCATATCCCTTTAAAACGTGTATTTAATGTTTTTGGGTTGTAATATTAAATGTAGAGATCAAATAGCTGATGTGGGGTGTATTGCATACAATTCAATTCCAAATATTCCTAATATTATCAGTTATAGGGACATCTCACTTACATTTTTCTTTATTTTACTAATAGATGCACTTAAAGGTATACTGAACCCAAATTTTTTTCTTTCATGACAATGAAAATTTTTTTCTTTCATGAATTTTATGCAACTTTCTAATTTACTCCTATTATCTTTTTTCGTTCTCTTGGTATCTTTATTTAAAAAAGGCAGGAATGTAAGCGTAGGAGCCAGCCTATTTCTGGTTCAGACCCTGGGTAGCACTTGATTGATGGCTACATTGATTGATCTTTGGATCAAAAAACAACATTGATTCCTTAGTTTCAAATTGTGCCATAAACAGATTAGCATTGGATGGGGTTGTGTTGGACCCCATCGCTGTGCCAGACACTTGCAAGTAAAAGTAATTTTCAAACTTGAAATAAATTTTAATTTTCTGACCAAAAATGCAGTGTTTTAATCAAATCCATAGAGTCCAACAAGAAAGAAGAAGTGTTCCTCACCATGGGTTGTAACAGAGCATTCACAAATGTTGCCATAGAATCTGCCAGGCGGATGTGTTAGATGTTTTTGGACTTTGGGTAAGGTATATATTACAGGGATAACTAGAAAGTTCACCTTCAAATAATTGCTTAATGTTTGTGAGATTGTGCCAGATTGTATCAATAGAAACATATAAACACGGATATTGACGGCAGTATAAACTTATCTAGTTTGTAGGATAGCCTTATGCTTGTCCCATGCATTTTTAAAGTCCCCCACAGTGTTTGTCGCTACTACCTCTTGAGGAAGTTTATTTCATAAATCAATCACTCTTTCTGTAAAGAAGTGCTTCCTCAAATTACTCCTGAATCTACTACCCTTTAGCTTGAGATCATGTCCCCTTGTTCTTGAATTTTCCATTTTATGTAAAATACCCACAGCCTCAGTTTTACTAAGCCCTTTAACGTACTTGAAAGTTGCTATCATATCACCTCTTTTCCTTCTCTCCTCTAAGCTATACATATTTAGCTCATTGAGCCTATCCTGGTAAGTTTTATTTTTCAGACCATGTACCATTTTGTAGCACTCCTTTGCACAGATTCAAGTTTGTTAATATCCTTCTGAAGATATGGCCTCCAGAACTGCACACAATACTCAAGATGAGGCCTAACTAATGATCTATAAAGTGGCATAATAACCTTACTATTTCTGCTGCAAATACCTCTACCAATACATACAAGTATTCTGCTAGCCTTACTCGCTGCTTTACTACATTGTTTACTAAGGCCTAGATTTAGAGTTCGGCGGTAGCCGTCAAAACCAGCGTTAGAGGCTCCTAACGCTGGTTTTGGGCGCCCGCTGGTATTTGGAGTCAGTGATTAAAGGGTCTAACGCTCACTTTTCAGCCGCGACTTTTCCATACCGCAGATCCCCCTACGCCATTTGCGTAGCCTATCTTTTCAATGGGATCTTTCTAACGCCGGTATTTAGAGTCGTTTCTGCAGTGAGCGTTAGAGCTCTAACGACAAGATTCCAGCCGCCTGAAAATAGCAGGAGTTAAGAGCTTTCTGGCTAACGCCGGTTTATAAAGCTCTTAACTACTGTACCCTAAAGTACACTAACACCCATAAACTACCTATGTACCCCTAAACCGAGGTCCCCCCACACCGCCGCCACTCGATTAAAATTTTTAACCCCTAATCTGCCGACCACGACCTACGTTATATTTATGTACCCCTAATCTGCTGCCCCTAACCCCGCCGACCCCTGTATTATATTTATTCACCCCTAACCTGCCCCCCACAACGTCGCCGCCAGCTACTTACAATAATTAACCCCTAATCTTCCGACCGCAAATCGCCGCCACCTACGTTATCCCTATGTACCCCTAATCTGCTGCCCCTAACATCGCCGACCCCTATATTATATTTATTAACCCCTAATCTGCCCCCCTCAACGTCGCCGACACCTGCCTACACTTATTAACCCCTAATCTGCCGAGCGGACCTGAGCGCTACTATAATAAAGTTATTAACCCCTAATCCGCCTCACTAACCCTATCATAAATAGTATTAACCCCTAATCTGCCCTCCCTAACATCGCCGACACCTACCTTCAATTATTAACCCCTAAACTTCCGATTGGAGCTCACCGCTATTCTAATAAATGGATTAACCCCTAAAGCTAAGTCTAACCCTAACACTAACACCCCCCTAAGTTAAATATAATTTTTATCTAACGAAATAAATTAACTCTTATTAAATAACTTATTCCTATTTAAAGCTAAATACTTACCTGTAAAATAAATCCTAATATAGCTACAATATAAATTATAATTATATTATAGCTATTTTAGGATTAATATTTATTTTACAGGCAACTTTGTAATTATTTTAACCAGGTACAATAGCTATTAAATAGTTAAGAACTATTTAATAGTTACCTAGTTAAAATAATAACAAATTTACCTGTAAAATAAATCCTAACCTAAGTTATAATTAAACCTAACACTACCCTATCAATAAAATAATTAAATAAACTACCTACAATTACCTACAATTAACCTAACACTACACTATCAATAAATAAATTAAACACAATTGCTACAAATAAATACAATTAAATAAACTAGCTAAAGTACAAAAAATAAAAAAGAACTAAGTTACAGAAAATAAAAAAATATTTACAAACATAAGAAAAATATTACAACAATTTTAAACTAATTACACCTACTCTAAGCCCCCTAATAAAATAACAAAGCCCCCCAAAATAAAAAATTCCCTACCCTATTCTAAATTAAAAAAGTTACAAGCTCTTTTACCTTACCAGCCCTGAACAGGGCCCTTTGCGGGGCATGCCCCAAGAATTTCAGCTCTTTTGCCTGTAAAAGAATAAATACAATACCCCCCGCCCCCCCAACATTACAACCCACCACCCACATACCCCTAATCTAACCCAAACCCCCCTTAAATAAACCTAACACTAAGCCCCTGAAGATCTTCCTACCTTGTCTTCACCATCCAGGTATCACCGATCCGTCCTGGCTCCAAGATCTTCATCCAACCCAAGCGGGGGTTGGCGATCCATAATCCGGTGCTCCAAAGTCTTCCTCCTATCCGGCAAGAAGAGGACATCCGGACCGGCAAACATCTTCTCCAAGCGGCATCTTCGATCTTCTTCCATCCGGTGCGGAGCGGGTCCATCTTGAAGCAGGCGACGCGGATCCATCCTCTTCTTCCGATGTCTCCCGACTAATGACGGTTCCTTTAAGGGACGTCATCCAAGATGGCGTCCCTCGAATTCCGATTGGCTGATAGGATTCTATCAGCCAATCGGAATTAAGGTAGGAATTTTCTGATTGGCTGATGGAATCAGCCAATCAGAATCAAGTTCAATCCGATTGGCTGATCCAATCAGCCAATCAGATTGAGCTCGCATTCTATTGGCTGTTCCGATCAGCCAATAGAATGCGAGCTCAATCTGATTGGCTGATGGGATCGGCCAATCGGATTGAACTTGATTCTGATTGGCTGATTCCATCAGCCAATCAGAAAATTCCTACCTTAATTCCGATTGGCTGATAGAATCCTATCAGCCAATCGGAATTCGAGGGACGCCATCTTGGATGACGTCCCTTAAAGGAACCGTCATTAGTCGGGAGACATCGGAAGAAGAGGATGGATCCGCGTCGCCTGCTTCAAGATGGACCCGCTCCGCACCGGATGGAAGAAGATCGAAGATGCCGCTTGGAGAAGATGTTTGCCGGTCCGGATGTCCTCTTCTTGCCGGATAGGAGGAAGACTTTGGAGCACCGGATTATGGATCGCCAACCCCCGCTTGGGTTGGATGAAGATCTTGGAGCCAGGACGGATCGGTGATACCTGGATGGTGAAGACAAGGTAGGAAGATCTTCAGGGGCTTAGTGTTAGGTTTATTTAAGGGGGGTTTGGGTTAGATTAGGGGTATGTGGGTGGTGGGTTGTAATGTTGGGGGGGGGGGTTTTGTATTTATTCTTTTACAGGCAAAAGAGCTGAAATTCTTGGGGCATGCCCCGCAAAGGGCCCTGTTCAGGGCTGGTAAGGTAAAAGAGCTTGTAACTTTTTTAATTTAGAATAGGGTAGGGAATTTTTTATTTTGGGGGGCTTTGTTACTTTATTAGGGGGCTTAGAGTAGGTGTAATTAGTTTAAAATTGTTGTAATATTTTTCTTATGTTTGTAAATATTTTTTTATTTTCTGTAACTTAGTTCTTTTTTATTTTTTGTACTTTAGCTAGTTTATTTAATTGTATTTATTTGTAGCAATTGTGTTTAATTTATTTATTGATAGTGTAGTGTTAGGTTAATTGTAGGTAATTGTAGGTAGTTTATTTAATTATTTTATTGATAGGGTAGTGTTAGGTTTAATTATAACTTAGGTTAGGATTTATTTTACAGGTAAATTTGTTATTATTTTAACTAGGTAACTATTAAATAGTTCTTAACTATTTAATAGCTATTGTACCTGGTTAAAATAATTACAAAGTTGCCTGTAAAATAAATATTAATCCTAAAATAGCTATAATATAATTATAATTTATATTGTAGCTATATTAGGATTTATTTTACAGGTAAGTATTTAGCTTTAAATAGGAATAAGTTATTTAATAAGAGTTAATTTATTTCGTTAGATAAAAATTATATTTAACTTAGGGGGGTGTTAGTGTTAGGGTTAGACTTAGCTTTAGGGGTTAATCCATTTATTAGAATAGCGGTGAGCTCCGATCGGAAGTTTAGGGGTTAATAATTGAAGGTAGGTGTCGGCGATGTTAGGGAGGGCAGATTAGGGGTTAATACTATTTATGATAGGGTTAGTGAGGCGGATTAGGGGTTAATAACTTTATTATAGTAGCGCTCAGGTCCGCTCGGCAGATTAGGGGTTAATAAGTGTAGGTAGGTGTCGGCGACGTTGTGGGGGGCAGATTAGGGGTTAATAAATATAACATAGGGGTCGGCGATGTTAGGGCAGCAGATTAGGGGTACATAGGGATAACGTAGGTGGCAGCGTTTTACGGAGCGGCAGATTAGGGGTTAAAAGTGTAATGCAGGGGTCAGCGATAGCGTGGGGGGCAGATTAGGGGTTAATAAGTGTAAGGTTAGGGGTGTTTAGACTCTGGGTACATGTTAGAGTGTTAGGTGCAGACGTAGGAAGTGTTTCCCCATAGGAAACAATGGGGCTGCGTTAGGAGCTGAACGCTGCTTTTTTGCAGGTGTTAGGTTTTTTTTCAGCTCAAACAGCCCCATTGTTTCCTATGGGAGAATCGTGCACGAGCACGTTTTTGATGCCGGCCGCGTCCGTAAGCAACTCTGGTATCGAGAGTTGCATTTGCGGTAAAAATGCTCTACGCTCCTTTTTTGGAGCCTAACGCAGCATTTGTTTGAACTCTCGATACCAGAGTTAAATTTATGGTGCGGCCAGAAAAAAACCCGCGGAGCGTTAACAGCCCTTTTACCGCCGAACTCCAAATCTAGGCCTAAGTTTTAAATCATCTGAAATAATAATTTCCAAGTCCTGTTCCTCATCTGTAACAGTCAGTAAAGTGTCATTGAGTCTGTAATTAACATTTGGATTTTTCTTCCCTAATTATTTTACACTTTGCTGTGTTAAACTTTAGATCCCAGTCGTTTGTCCAATCGTCCAATTGTTGTATATCACTTCTCATTTTGTCTACCCCCCCCTGGAACATCCACTCTGTTACAAATTTTTGTATCATCTGCAAACAGACATACTTTCCCCTGTAGCCCTTTGCTGATATCACAGATAAATATGTTAAACAAAACAGGCCCCAGAACTGACCCCTGAGGAACACCACTAGTAACAGCCCCCTCTGCTGAATGAACTCCGTTTACTAAGACACTTTGTTTTCTGTCCTTAAGCCAGCATTCCACCCAGTTCACAATTTTTGAATCTAGACCAAGAAGATACAGTTTGTGAATTAGTTTATTGTGTGGGGCGGTGTCAAATGCTTTGCTGAAATCTAGATATGCTACATCAACTGCTCCACCCTTGTCTAATACTTTTGTTACATAATCAAATAAGTCAATTAGATTAGTCTGACATGATCTCCCTGAAGTAAAACCATGCTGATTTTGGTCCTCTAAATTGTTTGTCTTTATGTCAGTCCTAATTCTTTCTTTTAAGAGGCTTTCCATTAATTTCCCTACTACTGAAGTTAAACTAACTGGCCTGTAGTTACCAGATTCTTCTCTACTGCTCTTTTTTGAAGAGGTATTACATTTGCTATTCTCCAATCATCTGGGACAGCTCCTGTTAATAGTGACTGATTAAACAGATCAGTTAATGGGACAATTATTAACATTTATTTTTGATAATGCTAACAAAACCTCACCCTCTGTAAAAAGATTACTGTTAAGCTTGTTTCTATTTTTCGTAACATCCCTTAATGTAGACATTGTATCTTCACAATCTTTTGTGAAAACAAAACAGAAGTAATCATTGAGAAAGTCTGCAATCTTCTTATCTCTTTCTATTATTCTACCATCAACTGATTTCAATTTTACTATTCCTACCTTATTTTTTCTTCTTTCACTGATATATCTAAAGAATGTTTTGTCCCCATGTTTTACTGACTGTGCTATCTTCTCTTTTGCATGAGCTTTAACCTTCCTAATTAACTGCTTAGTGTTTTATTGTTGGAGTCTCTATATTTTCATATCATCATCTGCTTGTGTGTGTCTGTAATTTTTATAAGCTATCTTTTTTGTCTTTACAACATGTGCTACTTCTTTGGAAAACTAAATTGGTTTCCGCTTTCTTTTACTTTTACAGACATGTCTAATACAGTGTGCAGTTGCATCTAAAATGGCACCTTTCAAAAATTCCCACTGTTCTTGAACCCCTCTAATAAGAGTTTTCACTTTTAAATAGTTTTTTAAGTATTCTCCCATTAATGAAAAATCTGCCTTCCTAAAGTCTAAAACTTTTGTTTTAGTCTGGATGGACAGTTCCTGCACATGAATACTAAACCAAACAGATTGATGATCACTGGATCCTAAGTTCTCACCTACAGACACATCTGAAACTGTATCACTGTTTGTAAGTATTAGATCTAATATTCCCCTAGCAGAGATTCAATAATATAGCTGCTTCTAGCTGATCTAGCAGAAGGAATCTTCCAGTCTATATCTGGCAAATTAAAGTCCCCCAGTACTATAACCTTACCCTTCATGGTCATTTTGGTTATTTCTTCTAATAACAGTTTGTCCAGTTTTTCATCCTGCAATGGAGGCCTATATACAACCCCTATTCTAAACACATTTTTATCTCCAATTTCCAAAGTCACCCAAATACTTTCCCTCTCATCATTTGTTCCTACAATTTCAGTAACCTTTATATTTTCATTTACATACAGAGCAACTCCTCCACCTTTCTTTCCTACTCTGTTCTTTTTAAATAACCTGTATCCAGGTATGACTCTGTCCCAGTCATGCAAATCATTGTACCATGTTTCTGTTATAGCTACTAAATCCAAGTTGTCCCTAGGCATTATTGAAATGAGTTCAGGTAATTTATTTCCTAAGCTGCGAGCATTTGTGCTCATGGCACAAATAATTTTTCTACTAGAATTTATAGAATTGTTACTTGGACTAACAGTTTTGGCATGCTGTGGGGGGCAGGTGGATATATTAATTCTACCCCCTTTATTAGTTTAAATGATTTCTAATAAAGCATTTGAACTCCTTTCACAGATACTCTGTTCCTTTAACATCCAAATGCAAGCCATCTCTCCTAAATAACCTAGTATCTTTCCAACCAGAGCTATAATGGCCAATAAAACCAAATCCTCGTTCCCTGCACCACTTATCTAACCAAGAATTAAATACGTCTTGAAAGTCATCAATTTTAAACTTAAACTCTTGTGGGATCTTACAGTTATATCTATTAACTGATTAATTATTTCACTTCTATAGTCACCATAGTTCTGAAGCATTAGGACACTTCCTTTGTCAGCCTCCCTTATGACCAAATCGTAATTCTCCTGTAATCCTTTAAGTGCTTGTCGTTGTTCATATGTCAAGTTGTTACGTACTGTACCTTTCTTCAGTCGCTGATTGTCAACCAATTCATCTCTATTCTAGAAAAGGTATTGATGCTAGGATGATTACTTTTCGGGTCAAATCTGCCCTTTCTGCAAAATTCTCTTGAATTATCTATATTTACACTAAAATACTCCTTTAATCGTACTGTCCATTGAAATTTATACATATCAACATGTAAAGAAAAATCATCTTCATGTGTAATATATATATATATATATGTTTGTATATCAGGATATTAGTAGCTGTATGTTTTATATAGATATTGATTCACCATGCAAAGTGGCAGACAAACTTCATATTTGTCCTGAAATTTCTGTGTTTCTCACTTTGTTTTCTCTTGTCCAGGGTTTTAGTTAAAATTGATAGGTAGTGATAACATTCTATTTGTATAAAAAACATTGAGATAGACATTTATTTTAATTTTTTACCTTAAAATAAAAATGTGTATTTTTTAACATTATATGAATTTAGCAGCCTCAACATCTTCTATTTGTCAGCTTCAGATTTTGATTGTTTACACCTTTTTCAGTTCCCATGTTAATAAATTGTTTTATGTTGATAAAAACAAATGAAAATATGTTTCAATTAATTTCAAACTTTAATTCAGCTGTCCCCAACATACATAGTGACTCGTAGGCCCTGAAAAGAGAAGTTGGTAACAGTTTTCCTGTATCTTGTTATTGCTGTCCACTCTTTGAGAATCCACTGTAATGGTTTTGCTCTTGTGCCACATTTAAAGAGTGTTTGTGTAGGGATATGCATTATTTGTTAAAATAAGTACAGTTTAATTGTATAATCAGCAAAAGCATAATCAAAAAGACAACCCAATAACACTACGACAAGAGGGTAAAAAACTGTGTAGGAAGTGTTTTATCCACAGACCATTGAGGAAGGTACCCCACTAAAAAAGAGGTCCTTGGGCAGTTGCCTATATTGCCTAATTAGAAATCCAGTCATAAACACAGAAAGCATTGCAGTCTGCTGGGAGTAAAGGCGATAATGGACAAAGTGTGTTGAAGCAATTAGCAAAATAAACTTTGGATTATATACATGAAAGTGTTTATTTAACCAGCTAATGGTTAAAACGTATTTTACTATCTAAATATGACTAAATGTTAAAGTAATCTATTGAGGACATCAATCTAAACACTCAACAAGTATATTGAGTAAACAAGAATTATGTCTGTGGTTAGTAGTGTCATCACTCTTAACAGCAGACACCCCCATGTATTCAGTGTGAATGATTGAGATGTTATGGACCACTGAATACAGGCCGCTGCCTAAGGCATTTATTGCAAACTAAATAGTTTACCTGTGCAACTTAAAAATGTAAAAAAATAAACAAAAATAAAAAAACACTAGTCAATAAACAAAAAAAGAAAAAGCACTTATAGTAGTAGAATAAAGATTGTTCAATACTGAACCATAGCACTTAATCATACCCACACAGTGGGGGATATTTATCAAAGCGTCAATCTCGGTGCATTCACTGGTGTCAATACGCTTGCCAGACATCGCTGCCGCGGATCCACATACGATACACTTATTTATTAAAAAACGTCAAAAACACGTGCGTCAAGTACGTCGCGATGAGCATCGGACTGTTGTTAACTAACAGTCCTCGATGTCGCATTTATTCGGGTTTTTCCCAACTTTATTTATACCGTTTCATTACTGTCCATGACAAGCACATTTCTCTAAAGCTACTCTTTTATTTTTCATCTGTTAATGTCCAAGAAATAGCTACATTTATACCTCAGCAAACAATATCTTATAGAAAGTTATTTTTATATTTATTTGTTATATGATACTTTCACATAAATTAATGTGTATTTGTATTTCTAGAAGTCATGATATGCTTTTATCTCATGGATTTCTTTTTATAAATGATTATTAATGCGAGAATTTGAACATATATCAATGCACATACTTGTGTGTATATATATATATATATATATATATATATATATACATATATATATACATATATATATATATATATATGTGTGTGTGTGTGTGTGTGTGTGTTATGTCAGAAATCTTTTGCAAACATATTTACATGTCCCTAAATTAATTTTTTTGTTCTAAGCAATGTTGTCTTTCATATCTCTGTGTTTATTTATACCACTATATGTATATAGTGTAAATGTATTATTATTCTGAGCAGGAATAATTGTGAATATAACATGTAATCAGGGTATCATATGTATTGGGCCAGTTTTCTCTCTGTACCTTTGTAACCCCTCCTGATTGCAATCTACTTTTAAAAAACACCCCTACACAGGTGTTATAAAATGGGCTGGCACATAAGATGACATTTCTTATTGAAAAAGAAATTCAACAGAAGGAAGAAATACACTGAAAATAGCATGACAGTAAAGAGGTGATTTAAATTTCTGCTATATCTGATTCATGACAGTTTAATGATAGGTGGGCTATCCCTTTGAGCTATCAGCTTAAGATTATATTGAATCAAACATCAATTCGAATTTTAAAATCATTGTCTAAAATATTACACTGTGTGTCCTAATGTCAGCATCAATGTTTATCTTTAATACTAATTTCACATATACATACTTTCAAAGTATAATACACAATGTAACAAATGGCACTTACAAGTTCCGATGAGTGATCAATGACACAATTATCGAGCAATTTGATTCGTTAGTGATAGTTTAAAATGTATATTTGAATCACATTGGCTGATGTCATAAATCATGTGATTATGCATATTCCAATCAAAAGTGGTTGAAAAATTCACTATTGTGTGGGTTGTTTAGGAGTTTGCGTCATAATTGGTGCTAAAAGTGTTGCGTTAAATTTGGTGCGAAGTGGAGAGTTGGACTTGTATTGCATGGCTTAAACATGGTGCAAATAGATTTTCTCAAAAAAAAATAAAAAGGAAGTTAGCTATATTATGTTGTGTATGTATTAATTTTTATCTCTATATCTATTAGTGCAACAAGTTTGGGGCAAAACTTTGCTACAAATTTGGAGAAATAATATTGTCCCCTTGCTTTGTAATGAGAGACAAAGTTGTAGCATAATCCATAAGTAGTCATGTATTTTTCATTTTTATCCCTATATCTACTAGTGCACCAAATGTGGAGTAATAATATTGTTTGATTTAGAAAGGGTATACAATTTTAATAAAGTTTATAATTTACTTTTATTATGTAATATACTTCATTCTCTTGCAGCATCAAACATAAGCTTTCTGTGTATTTAGACTCCCATTGAGTTCTAAGGCATCCGCGGCCTCAAGGGTGCCGGATTGAAAACTAGGGCCTAGATTTGGAGTTTGGCGGTAGCCGTGAAAACCAGCGTTAGAGGCTCCTAACGCTGGTTTTAGGCTACCGCCGGTATTTGGAGTCATTCAAAAAAGGGTCTAACGCTCACTTTTCAGCCGCGACTTTTCCATACCGCAGATCCCCTTACGTCAATTGCATATCCTATCTTTTCAATGGGATCTTTCTAACTCCGGTATTTAGAGTCGTGTCTGAAGTGAGCGTTAGAAATCTAACGACAAAACTCCAGCCGCAGAAAAAAGTCAGTAGTTAAGAGCTTTCTGGGCTAACGCCGGTTCATAAAGCTCTTAACTACTGTGCCCTAAAGTACACTAACACCCATAAACTACCTATGTACCCCTAAACCGAGGTCCCCCCACATCACCGACACTCGATTACATTTTTTTAACCCCTAATCTGCCGACCGCCACCTACGTTATCCTTATGTACCCCTAATCTGCTGTCCCTAACACCGCCGACCCCTATATTATATTTATTAACCCCTAATCTGCCCCCCACAACGTCGCCGCCAGCTACCTACACTTATTAACCCCTAATCTGCCGTCCGCACGCCGCCGCCAGCTACATTATAGCTATGTACCCCTAATCTGCTGCCCTAACATCGCCGACCCCTATATTATATTTATTAACCCCTAACCTGCCCCCCACAACGTCGCCGCCACCTACCTACAATAATTAACCCCTAATCTGCCGACCGCAAAGAGCCGCCACCTACATTATAGCTATGTACCCCTAATCTGCTGCCCCTAACACCGCCGACCCCTATATTATATTTATTAACCCCTAACCTGACCCCCACAACGTCGCCGCCACCTACCTACAATAATTAACCCCTAATCTGCCGACCGCAAAGAGCCGCCACCTACATTATAGCTCTGTACCCCTAATCTGCTGCCCCTAACACCGCCGACCCCTATATTATATTTATTAACCCCTAATCTGCCCTCCCTAACATCGCCGACACCTAACTTCAATTATTAACCCCTAATCTGCCGACCGAATCTCGCCGCTATTCTAATAAATGTATTAACCCCTAAAGCTAAGTCTAACCCTAACACTAACACCCCCTAAGTTAAATATTATTTAAATCTAACAAAATTAATTAACTCTTATTAAATAAATTATTCCTATTTAAAGCTAAATACTTACCTGCAAAATAAATCCTAATATAGCTACAATATCAATTATAATTATATTATAGCTATTTTAGGATTAATATTTATTTTACAGGTAACTTTGTATTTATTTTAACCAGGTGCAATAGCTATTAAATAGTTAAGAACTATTTAATAGCTAAAATAGTTAAAATAATTACAAAATTACCTGTAAAATAAATCCTAACCTAAGTTACAATTAAACCAAACACTACACTATCAATAAATAAATTAAATACAATTCCTACAAATAAATACAATTAAATAAACTAACTAAAGTACAAAAAATAAAAAAGAACTAAGTTACAAAAAATAAAAAAATATTTACAAACATAAGAAAAATATTACAACAATTTTAAACTAATTACACCTACTCTAAGCCCCCTAATAAAATAACAAAGCCCCCCAATATAAAAAATGCCCTACCGTATTCTAAATTACAAAAGTTCAAAGCTCTTTTACCTTACCAGCCCTGAACAGGGCCCTTTGCGGGGCATGCCCCAAAGAATTCAGCTCTTTTGCCTGTAAAAAAAAACATACACTACCCCCCCCCCAACATTACAACCCACCACCCACATACCCCTAATCTAACCCAAACCCCCCTTAAATAAACCTAACACTAAGCCCCTGAAGATCTTCCTACCTTTTCTTCACCTCACCGGGTATCACCGATCGGTCCTGGCTCCAAAATCTTCATCTAAGCCCAAGCGGGGGCTAGACATCCATCATCCGACGGCTGAAGAAGTCCAGAAGAGGGTACAAAGTCTTCATCCTATCCGGGAAGAAGAGTAGATCCGGACCGGCAACCATCATCTTCCAAGCGGCATCTTCTATCTTCATCCAATGAGGACCGGCTCCATCTTGAAGACCTCCACCGCGGACCCATCTTCTTCCGACGACGACTTCCCGACGAATGACGGTTCCTTTAAGGGACGTCATCCAAGATCGCGTCCCTCGAATTCCGATTGGCTGATAGGATTCTATCAGCCAATCGGAATTAAGGTAGGAATATTCTGATTGACTGATGGAATCAGCCAATCAGAATCAAGTTCAATCCGATTGGCTGATCCAATCAGCCAATCGGATTGAACTTGATTCTGATTGGCTGATTCCATCAGCCAATCAGAATATTCCTACCTTAATTCCGATTGGCTGATAGAATCCTATCAGCCAATCGGAATTCGAGGGACGCCATCTTGGATGACGTCATTTAAAGGAACCGTCATTCGGCGAGTAGGCGTCGGGAGAAGAGGATGTTCCGCGTCGGATGGAACATGATGGCTCCCGAAGAAAGAAGATTGAAGATGCCGTTGATAGAAGACTTCATCCGGATCATGGACCTCTTCAGCTCCCGCTTGGATGAAGACTTCATCCGGATCATGGACCTCTTCAGCTCCCGCTTGGATGATGACTTCAGCCGGATCATGGACCTCTTCAGCCCCCCACTTGGGCTTGGATCAGGACATCGGAGGAGCTCTTCTGGATCGATCGGTGAACCTGGTACGGTGAAGATAAGGTAGGAAGATCTTCAGGGGCTTAGTGTTAGGTTTATTTAAGGGGGGTTTGGGTTAGATTAGGGGTATGTGGGTGGTGGGTTGTAATGTTGGGGGGGGGTATTGTATGTTTTTTTTTACAGGCAAAAGAGCTGAACTTCTTGGGGCATGCCCCGCAAAGGGCCCTGTTCAGGGCTGGTAAGGTAAAAGAGCTTTGAACTTTAGTAATTTAGAATAGGGTAGGGCATTTTTTATTTTGGGGGGCTTTGTTATTTTATTAGGGGGCTTAGAGTAGGTGAAATTAGTTTAAAATTGTTGTAATATTTTTCTTATGTTTGTAAATATTTTTTTATTTTTTGTAACTTAGTTCTTTTTTATTTTTTGTACTTTAGTTAGTTTATTTCATTGTAGTTATTTGTAGGTATTGTATTTAATTAATTTATTGATAGTGTAGTGTTAGGTTTAATTGTAACTTAGGTTAGGATTTATTTTACAGGTAATTTTGTAATTATTTTAACTATTTTAGCTATTAAATAGTTCTTAACTATTTAATAGCTATTGTACCTGGTTAAAATAAATACAAAGTTACCTGTAAAATAAATATAAATCCTAAAATAGCTATAATATAATTATAATTTATATTGTAGCTATATTAGGATTTATTTTACAGGTAAGTATTTAGCTTTAAATAGGAATAATTTATTTAGTAAGAGTTAATTAATTTCGTTAGATTTAAATTATATTTAACTTAGGGGGTGTTAGTGTTAGGGTTAGACTTAGCTTTAGGGGTTAATACATTTATTAGAATAGCGGTGAGCTCCAGTCGGCAGATTAGGGGTTAATGTTTGAAGTTAGGTGTCGGCGATGTTAGGGAGGGCAGATTAGGGGTTAATACTATTTATTATAGGGTTAGTGAGGCGGATTAGGGGTTAATAACTTTATTATAATAGCGGTGCGGTCCGCTCGGCAGATTAGGGGTTAATAAGTGTAGGCAGGTGGAGGCGACGTTGTGGGGGGCAGATTAGGGGTTAATAAATATAATATAGGGGTCGGCGGTGTTAGGGACAGCAGATTAGGGGTACATAGGGATAATGTAAGTAGCGGCGGTTTACGGAGCGGCAGATTAGGGGTTAATAATAATATGCAGGGGTCAGCGATTGCGGGGGCGGCAGAATAGGGGTTAATAAGTGTAAGGTTAGGGGTGTTTAGACTCGGGGTACATGTTAGAGTGTTAGGTGCAGACGTAGGAAGTGTTTCCCCATAGGAAACAATGGGGCTGCGTTAGGAGCTGAACGCTGCTTTTTTGCAGGTGTTAGGTTTTTTTTCAGCTCAAACAGCCCCATTGTTTCCTATGGGGGAATCGTGCACGAGCACGTTTTTGAGGCTGGCCGCGTCCGTAAGCAACTCTGGTATCGAGAGCTGAAGTTGCGCTAAATATGCCCTACGCTCCTTTTTTGGAGCCTAACGCAGCCATTCTGTGGACTCTCAATACCAGAGTTATTTTAAAGGTGCGGCCAGAAAAAAACCAGCGTTAGATACGCGGGTCGTTACCGACAAAACTCTAAATCTAGCCGTAGGTATGCTGCTTTGGAATAGACGCGAGCGTACCTTTTAAATGTTTGATAAATTGTGAAAAGGGTCAAATAGTGTTGAATGTGAATTCGAAACATCTGTAATTACGCAAGCATCGATCTGCATCGGATTGAGCATATATTACATCACAAATTTCAACATTTGACAATCTTGACGCTTTGATAACTACGGCGGATCAATCTCGTGACAAAAACGACGCGGGATTCAAGCGTATTTTCAGTTGACGCTTTGATAAATATCCCCCAGTTTTTCTACTACTGATTGGCATTCTGGGTTGAGAAACGAAAGTAAGTTCTTGTAATAAATCCCAGCAGACAATTTTTAATGTGTTTTGGTTTATAGATCATGTCAATCTTCCAGTACCTCACCAGGAGTTAAACAGTGGGGAAAAAATGTTTAAAAACAAAATGGTCTAATGAAATGGTAATTTTGTGAACAGACTTTTTATGTGCTCATTTTCTGAGGCACCGGCTCCTACTGAGCATGTATAAGAGATAACAATATATTCATATATGCATTTGTGATTGGTTGATGGCTGTCACATGACATAGGGAGCTGGCAAATGGAGAGAAGTTTTGAAATTTGTCAGAAAAATATCTACTACTCATTTAAAATTCATAGTAAGTGATACTACATAGTCTATTTAGTATGCATGTGTTGATTTTACAATTCAACTGTATTTAATGGCCCATTTAAAGATCAGTGACTCACTGGAAGCTGCAGGAATTAGGCTGATTTGGGAGGATTTGTAGGAGAGAGATGCAAAGTAGCTGTGGTTTATCCATAAGCTTTTTTTGTTATGACTGGTGGGCAAAGGGAAATGCAGGTGCTGGTTACTTAGTCAGGAGCTGTAAAAGCTATGCCTGTATATGGCACAGATATTTCCCAGAACAAAGGTAGCCACTTCCAGTAGTGTGGTTGCTTCTGGAACATGAGGGAACACATGATGAAACTGCATCATACAAAGCAAGCCAATAATCAGGGGGTCTCTATGAATGCAAATCTAGCATGTGGACTTTGGGGGTAATTTCTAGTCACCACAGTGACATGGCAACCATTGATCTTACCAGAGTTGATAGAATGTAACACTAGAATGCTATACCATGATTAAATTAGATTTTGTTAATGCTTTATTTTAAAAAATGGATAAGAAGAAATAGAAGTAGCAAAATTGCCAGATTTCTATATAGATGTATGATGGAGATTCAAAATCAGTAAGGAAAATAACTAAGTGATATGTTAAGGCAGGGCTTGACAAATTTGTTCAAAATCTTGGAGCCAGCCAATACATTTAGGAGCCAGAAACGTTTGGCTATTCACATGTATAAATTATATTTATAACATTCCTCAAATAGAGACAGTCTCCCTGTCTTTTTCAATTCATTATATGTTATATTATATATATTTATATATTAATTATACACACACACACATATAATAACCCAATAAATAATGTATTCACCGATGTGAGGCCTTAAAAAATTTCCAGCCAAACCAAGCTAAATTTTAGGTGCCATGGGTGTCTTGAGGACTTATAAAGCAAATCGAAGGAACCACATTGGTAATATGCAGTTCTTAGAATAGCTATTATTAAAAATACAAGGTAACTTAAATACATGTACAATATACATTTTAAAGTATAATGTGTGATCCCATACATTTGACAGAGCCTTTATGCCTTCTAAAGGGATTACTGGGTGTTCTTTTTATTTTTACCCCCTATATTAAAGGGATATTTAACACAAAATAATTACTAGATAGAATGATGTATACAAAGCAGTGAATAGTTTAAGAATAATATGCATGCATTTTTTAAAATTATATTAGTTGCCTAAATGCTCTTAAAATACATTTTAAGTTTTTGTGTCCATAAAACAGAGGGGCTATAAACTAGGTTTCCTTCTCTGATGAGGCCAATTATGAACAGTTATAAAAAGGTCACTAGGGTGTGCAGCCAATCACTGTGTAGAATATAACAGTGTTGAGCCCAAAGTTTCCCCCTATTTTTAACTGGCATTGGAAAGCCCAACATTTTCAGAATTAAATTACAGGAAAGGGGGGAGAGAATGAAATAATATTCCAAAGTGTTATACTACACAAAGTTAACAATTTTATATTACAATCATAAAGAATCCCAACAAAAATCCTGAAGAAGATGATAATGATGAGGCAAAATTTCAAGATAGAAAAGAACAGTTAACTTCAGCATCCTTATGTTTATCTTCTCATATTACGTTTGACTAAAGTAAAAAGCAATCATTATAGCAATGACAGTTCATAATTAGTATATAGTACATAGTTATGAACAGAGCTGAAAACATTGCTATATATTACTAGTAAGGAGGAAATATTTTTACTAGTCTGGAGAGAAAAAAATACTAGTTTGCTTGATGATGAAATCAGAATTTTAGTTATGAATTGCAAGGGATTGGCAGTATTACAAAATATCTGAATGCAAAATAAAATGTTATTTAAAAAAAAAAAAAAAAAAAAAACATTTAAAACTGTCATTTTGTTAGGCAAATGTGTGTTGTTTTGCAGACCTGGGACACACCCCTTGAAAGATTTCTGGGATGTTGTTTATCTTATTTACTTTGCTGTTGCCAATTAGGAACATATATAAACAAGTTTCTGCACATATCAACCAATCACTGTGTAACATGTAAGATTGTCAGGCTTCTGCATTCCACTGAATGCCCTCCAGCCCTCTGGGATGAGTGGAAACACTACAATTTTCAAAGTAACATTTGGCAAAGATGAGAAAACAAATAACTGTGCACTGCAAAGTTCCTTAGTTTTGCATAATTTAAACATATTATTGATGACATTTTAAGTGTTTTGTCCCTTTAAATACAAAAATAAAAACCTTATTTCTTTCTTGTAGGCTGTATTTGCAGCTACAGCTGTTCATTTTACACTGAAGATCTAAATGTTCAAAAGCATTTTCTCTTAGAATCACATTTTCCATAAATTATATATATAATAAACAGTTCTAATGAATAACACATGAGAGACCTATGTCTGCAGCCCTAGAACATTATTTTATATTGCATTTTACAGAAATAAGACATCATTCTTAAATTTTACATAATAAAAATACATGGCACGAGAAACTGTGGTAAAATCAAGCTTCTAGTCAATATATTTTAAATTAAATAATGATATTGCACAACATACAGCTGTCATAGCCCTAGCTCTCCCGTTATTAGAAACCTCCAAACTGTCCCAATTTGTGCGGGACAGTCAAGAATTCTGAGCTCTGCCCTGCTGAGACAGCAATATGTCCTGAATTTAATTACATGATTCCCCCTGTTGTTATAAGTTGACTACATTAGCCCAACCCACAGATCACCCATATATGCCCCCAACCACCCAGACACACTGACAATCCCGCACACTAGCACACCCTTATTGTGGTGGTCAAACCCACAAAATGATGACTGGCTCTTTTTAACCTCCTGAGTCCCGGAGGGCCACCCATAAATGTTAAAAAAGGAATGGTACTTTAGTTAGGGAAATGCTCAATTTTTCACCTCATTCATCTGTCCACTTTAGAAAAATATAAAGAAATGAAGAAATGTTCCATGTAGCCTACAAGTCATGGGGAATTCACATTTTTTTACCATATTTATTTTTACAAATACAACATGCAGTTCCAGACTATTGCTTATTTATAGTGTAGACGGCCCCTGTGAACTCTCTGGCAATTTCACTTAATGACAAAGTAAATAAAAAAAGAAACTCAGATTTTATCTATCAACAATTTGTCCTTTTTTTATGGATGCTTAATAAAGATATTGTTTTTTAACCTCCCAATTTGGCACACCTTATGCCTTTATTATTTGTTTGAATCAAATTTTAATAATTTCTCAGGCAAAAAAATATATTTTTGACATATGTCAATGCTGGTGTTTATAATGCTAGAATTCTGAGCATAACGTCCCTTTAAATGTATACACCTGCATACAAGCACCTTCAGCAGTAATCAATATTCTGAATATTAAACTGTCATAATTTATTTTTGCTTCCATGTAGGTCTACAGAAATCCCATTGACTCCCACACCCCATTCAAAAAAAACTTCTTTACTTTAAAAAACAGATGTTCCCGTTTCATCGTATACATGTGCAGGGGCTTGGTAAATTATTACAGCCAGGTTTCTAATGGATGAACAAAGCATAGAAAAAGAAGCTATCCCACAAGTTGAAATGGAATCTTTTACACAGCAAAATTATTGTAAAGCACCAACATATTAGGCAGTGCTATGCATAGGTTCGTTACAGATGTGGGCCCATTCCAATACATTTTAAATGAACAGTAATACATTGGAATGGGACCAACATACATACAAATGGTTTGTATCACATTGCATTACTGTGCCTTACACTATTCTATAAAAACACAGTGCAGGGGCTTTCTTTATAAAACATGACATATAATAGAAATGAAGAACAAACCTGTTCACGGAAAGCATCAGGTGGTTAGAACAAGCCTTTATCTTGTTTTGTGCTTCTAAATGAGTCATGTTTTCTGTTCTTTCCCCATTGATTTCCAGAATAATATCTCCTGGGCATAAATTAGCCAAAGCGGCCTTGCTTCCGGGATTAATCTGCAGAGGAACAGAAACAATAGGTGCCTAGTGTTAAAGCCATATATAAACACATACAACAAAACACATTGCTCTTGGCAGAGAATGGATGCATTTGTAAAACACAATCTGTTTAAGTCTGATACATCTGTACACATGTGGCCCTAATGTACTTTAGATTGAAAAGTCATGATTTGTACAAACATCATGGCTATAAATTTCCTCAGGAAAATTGCAAAGAATCCAATTTTGCAGGCATTTGAGTGAAAAAAAGTTAATAATTTTCAAATGTAAGAGCCAGTATTTCAATATTGTGCAAAAATATAATAAAAAATCTGGCAGTGTATAATAAAAATTCTGCTGAAGGCATAAAGTTATTTCTGTGTATCCTTCAGTACTTTTGTTTCCGTTATGACTTATAACAGTCCACAAAAAGGGTTCAAAGATTTGTTTTTCTTCTACTCAAATGGTCTTTCATGCATTTTTTTTTTTTTTTTTAAGAAAAAAATCCTGTGAGTTTTGAAAGCTCTTTATCTTATAATTCCATATAAAGGTATCAGAAATTGAAAGAAAGGAAGATCTCATGTGACAGTGAAACCCGGAGCGAAGCTGAACCCAGGGCAGATAAACATGGTCACCACATTTACGCCAACTTGTAAATATTTAACTAAGGCTGTGCAGAGACATTGGCCAGTGGTAGGTACTGATCCTACGTTACCCTTTGAAAGGATTCCTGCCCCCAGAATAGCATACCGAAGAACCAATAACCTAAGGGATATACTGGTCAAATCAGACCCTGTGAAGCACTATAAAAAGGATACCTGGTTGAAGACAACTAAGATGGGATGTTTTCCATGTGGAGGATGTGTTACGTGTAATGGTATGCTTAGGGGTAGTACCTTTCAACATCCGCATAACAACTATAGATTTGACATCAGACATCGCCTAACGTGCACTAGCACATATGTAGTGTATATGCTGATTTGTCCATGCTCTAGGGTATACATCGGGAAAACGGTAACAACGTTCCGCGAACATATGGCGAATCATCGATGTGCAATACGTGAGGCTCTTCGCACAGGGGAATCCGATCAGCCGGTGGCACGGCACTGTCTTCAACATAAACATGCTGTGTCCAGTCTGCGGATAATGCTCATAGACCACATACCCCCTATGCACAGGGGTGGCAACAGAGGAAACCTCTTGCTTCAATGTGAGAGCAAATGGATTTACAGATTGGGCACTCTAATACCTAATGGCCTGAATACCTCTCTGGATTTTAGCCCCTTCTATTAACATGTGAAACACTAACTGATATACACAAAAGTGATAAATTACACCAGCATGATTGTACCCCATCTATGGATTAATAACTTGCTATGGGTCTCACTGTGACACTTTGTTTCTATCATAATTCAATTGGGCATGAAGGAATGTTAATTGATACAATTTTGTGTCTCATTATGTAATAATAATAGTCATCTTACACGGTAAAACATATTCAGTGCCGTTTAATCATACTTTAGGTAAGAATAGTGATTTGTCACACTTGGTTTTTTTTTTTACTATGTTTTTTATTGTACACTTAATGTTTACGTTCATTGCTGCTGCATAGTTTGTATGTAGAGGCCTTGGAGCCGTTACTGATCACACTGCGAGTCTAATACTGATGTTGGATTTCGATCGCATCTATAGTTAGTGGCAGCATAGCATTGATCTAACATTCTTCACTGGAATAGCCACACGGGCCGGATGTTTACATGGGTTACCATGGAGATTTCGGCACTCTCAAAATGACGCTGCGCATAGTGATGCGGCTTTTATGACGTCAGACGCCGACCTCTTCGACGGCAATGTTGCGGCTATCCAGTGAACACCGGGGGCATTTAGGAGGAGGATGTAGGTAAGTTAGTTAATAGGTTTTAATTTCTTTGTCTTTGATATTGCGGTTACATTTGATAAAGGTACAGGAATGTACCGAAACGTCATGAAACCTTTTTAATGGATTGAATAAATTTATACTTTTTAATCAAGACCAGTGAGTGCCTACTTTTGTGGAGAATATATATATATATATATATATATATATATATATATATATATATATATATATATATATACACACAGTCGTATGCAACAGTTTAGGCACCCCTGACAATTTCCATGATTTTCATTTATAAATAATTGGGTGTTTGGATCAGCAATTTCATTTTGATCTATCAAATAACTGAAGGACACAGTAATATTTCAGTAGTGAAATGAGGTTTATTGGATTAACAGAAAATGTGCAATATGCATCAAAACGAAATTAGACAGGTGCATAAATTTGGGCACTCCAACAGAAATATTGCAATAATATTTAGTAGAGCCTCTTTTAGCATAAATAACAGCCTCTAGACGTTTCCTATAGCCTGTAATGAGTGTCTGGATTCTGGATGAAGGTATTTTGGACCATTCCGCCTTGTAAAACATCTCCAGTTCAGTTAGGTTTGATGGTTGCCGAGCATGGACAGCCCGCTTCAAATCACCCCACAGATTTTCAATGATATTCAGGTCTGGGGACTGGGATTGCCATTCCAGAACATTGTACTTGTTCCGCTGCATAAATGCCAGAGTAGATTTTGAGCAGTGTTTTGGGTCGTTGTCTTGTTGAAATATCCAGCTCCGGCGTAACTTCAACTTTGTGACTGATTCCTCAACATTATTATCAAGTATCTGCTGATATTGAGTGGAATCCATGTGACCCTAAACTTTAACAAGATTCCCAGTATCGGCACTGGCCACACAGCCCCACAGCATGATGGAACATCTACCAAATTTTACGTTGGCTAGCAAGTGTTTGTCTTGAAACGCTGTGTTCTTTTGCCGCCATGTATAACGCACCTTGTTATGACCAAATAACTCAATCTTTGTTTCCTCAGTCCACAGCACCTTCTTCCAAATGTGCGTTTGCATACCTCAAGCGACTCTGCTTGTGGCATGTGTGCAGAAAAGGCTTCTTCCGCATCACTCTCCCATACGCTGAATTGTTGAACGATGCACAGTGACACCATCTGCAGCAAGATGATGTTGTAGGTCTTTGGGGGTGGTCTGTGGGCTGTTTTTGAAATGTTCTCACCATCCTTTGCCTTTGCCTCTCCGATATTTTACTTTTGGCCTTAACAAGAACTGTGCCTGTGCTCTTCCATTTCCTCACTATGTTCCTCACAGTGGACACTGACAGCTTTAATCTCTGCGATAGCTTTATGTAGCCTTCCCCTAAACCATAATGTTGAACAATCTTTGTTTTCAGGTCATTTGAGAGTTGTTTTGAGGCCCCCATGTTGCCACTCTGCAGAGGAGATTCAAAGAGAACAACAACTTGCAATTGGCCACCTTAAATAACTTTTCTCATGATTGGATGCACCTGTCTATGAAGTTCAAGGCTCGATGGGCTCACCAAACCAATTGTGTGTTTCAATTAATCAGTGCTAGGTAGTTACAGGTATTCAAATCAACAAAATGACAAGGGTGCCCAAATGTATGCACCTGTCTAATTTCGTTTTGATGCATATTGCACATTTTCTGTTAATCCAATAAACCTCATTTCACTACTGAAATATTACTGTGTCCTTCAGTTATTTGATAGATAAAAATTAAATTGCTGATCCAAACACCCGAATATTTATAAATGAAAATCATGGAAATTGTCAGGGGTGCCTAAGCTTTTGCATACGACTGTGTATATGTGTGTGTGTGTGTATATATATATGTATGTATTTATTTATATATATATATATATATATATATATATATATATATATATATATGTGTGTGTGTGTGTGTGTGTGTGTATAAAAATATTGTCACCCATGCATTTCTGTCAGATAATGCACCACTTCGCCCAGAGAATTGTTGCAATTACAAATATTTAGGCATTCTGATGTTTATTTATTTTGTTTGTATTGGTATGACACAAAAATGTGCAGAAAAAAAGCCAAATCTGACACATTCCAAAAACTCCAAAAATGAACTGGGCAAAATTATTGGCACCCTCAATTTAATATTTGGTAGCAAACCCCTTGAAAAAAAATAACTGAAATCAATTGCTTCCTGTAACCATCAATGAGTTTCTTAAACACCTCTACTTTTGGACCACTCTTCTTTTGCAAACTGCTCCAGGTCTCTCAGATTGGAAGGGTTCCTTTTCCCAACTGCTGTTTTGAGATCTCTCCACAGGTTCTCTATGGGATTGAGATCTGAACTAATTGCTGGCCTGTTCAGTACTCTCCAGTGCTTTTTCTTAAACCATTTATGGTTGCTTTTTGATGTGTGCTTTGGGTCATTGTCCTTCTGTAAGACCCATGACCTCTGACGAATACCCAACTTTGTGACACTGGGCCAGAATTGCACCACATAATTCTTTGGTAGTCTTCAGATTTTATAACGCCATGCACACAGTGAAGACTCCACCATGTTTGACTGTAGGAACTGCATTCCTTTCTTTAAAAGCCTCATTTCTTTTTCTGAAAACAGTAGAATGATTGGCTTTACCAAAAAGCTGTAATTTTGTTAAATCTGTCCATAGCACATTTTCCCAAAAGGATTTTGGCTTCCTCAGGTACGTTTTGGCAAACTCCAATCTAGCTTTTTTAAGTTTCTGTGTCAGCAGTGGGGTCCTCCTGGGTCTCCTACCATATCGTCCCTTTTAAATTCAGATGGTGATGTATAGTGCGAGCTGCCACATTTGTACCCTGTGCCTGAAGGTCAGCTTGAGTTTGTCTGGAAGTTGATCAATGTTCTTTATCCACCATTAGAACAATCCATCGTTGCAATCTTTAAACAATTTTTCTCTTTCATCCACGTCCAGGGAGATTAGCTACAATGCCATGGGCTGTAAACTTCTTGACAATGTTGCGCACAGTGGACACAGGAACATTAAGATTTCTGGAGATGGACTTTTAATCTTGAGATTGTCTAAGCTTTTCCATATTTTTTGTTCTCAAATCCTCAGACAATTCTTTGCTGCTTTCTCGTCTCCATGCTCAGTGTTGCACACAGAGACACACAACAGAAAGGTTGAGTCAATTTTTCACCATTTTAACTGGTTGCCGGTGTGATTTCTATATTGTCAGCACCTGTTAATTGATACAGGTGAGTTAAATTACAAATTACAGGAGCATCACAAACTGGGAATGCAATTATTTATTACAATTTTGAGAAGGTGCCAATGATTTTGTCCAGTCCATTTTTAGAGTTTTTCGTGGAATGCATAAGATTTGGCTTTTTTCTCTCCACTTTTTTTTGTGTCATACCAATATAAACAAAAGAAATAAACATGAGAATGCCTAAACATTTGTAATTGCAACAATCTTCTGGTGAAGTGTGCGTTATCTGACAAAAATGCAGGGGTGCCAATATTTTTGGCGATGGCTGTGTGTGTGTGTATATATATATATATATATATATCTAAACCTGTGTAGGTATGTCACCCCATGGATATGCAGAGTTGATAGAGATGTGCTTAGTTACAGTTGTCGCCAAGAGCATCTGGTCTTATTTATAAAAGGAAACAGATAGGTAGAAAAGACAAAAGCAGGGATTACAGAGGTGCAGGCCTATGGACTATCATCATCTCAAAAGACAAGAATTTATCAGGTAAGCATAAATTATGTTTTCTGTCGTATGATGATGATAGTCCATAGAAGTGGGATTTAAATACCCAAGTTGAAAGTCTATGCAAAGGGAAGGGTGGGACAAAATAAGAAAGTTCCTATTTGAAGAAGGACACCACAGCCTGAAGGACTTTCTATGATCTATGAAACATTGCAGCATAAGCACCACAGTACATACACTGGGTAATATGGAATAAAACTACATGGATGAAACATAAGTATATAAACATGTACCAAGTATATTGTAATACATAACGTGCATTAAAGCATATGCTTGCATATGCTCAGTGTAAATTTGCTGTCCCCTTAAAATAACTCAGCACACAGCCGTTAATGTCTAAACCGTTGGCAACAAAAGTGAGTACACCCCTATGTGAAAATTTCCAAATTGGGCCCAATAAGCCATTTTCCCTTCCCGGTGTCATGTGACTCGTTAGTGTTACAAGGTCTCAGGTGTGAATGGGGAGCAGGTGTGTTAAATTTGTTGTTATTGCTCTCACACTCTCTCATACTGGTCACTGGATGTTCAACATGGCACCTCATAGCAAAGAACTCTCTGAGGATCTGAAAAAAAGAATTGTTGTGCTACATAAAGATGACCTAGGCTATAAGAAGATTGCCAAGACCCTGAAACTGAGCTGCAGAACGGTGGGCAAGCAAGACCATACAGTGGTTTCACAGGACAGGTTAAACTCAGAACAGGCTTTGCCATGATCGACTAAAGAAGTTGAGTGCACGTGCTCTGCGTCATATCTAGAGGTTGTCTTTGGGAAATAGACATATGAGTGCTGCCAGCATTGCTGCAGAGGTTGAAGGGGTGGGGGGTCAGTACTCAGACTATACGCCGCACACTGCATCAAATTGGTCTGCATGGCTGTCATCCCAGAAGGAAGCCTCTTCTAAAGATGATGCACAAGAAAGCCTGCAAACAGTTTGCTGAAGACAAGCAGACTAAGGACATGGATTACTGAAACCATGTCCTGTGGTCCGATGAAACCAAGATAAACTTATTTGGTTTAGATGGTGTCAAGCGTGTGTCGCAGCAACCAGGTGAGGAGTACAAAGACAAGTGTGTCTTGCCTACAGTCAAGCATGGTGGTGGGAGTGTTATGGTCTGGGCCTGCATGAGTGCTGCCGGCACTAGGGAGCTGCAGTTCATTGAGGGAACCATGAATGCGAACATTTACTGTGACATACTGAATCAGAGAATGATCCCCTCCCTTCAGAGACTGGGCCGCAGGGCAGTATTCCGACATGATAATGACCCCAAACACACCTCCAAGACGACCACTGACTTGCTAAAGAAGCTGAGGGTAAAGGTGATGGACTGGCCAAGCATGTCTCCAGACCTAAACCCTTTTAAGCATCCGTGGGTCATCCTCAAACAGAAGGTGGGGGAGCGCAAGGTCTCTCTACCAGTTCCGTGATGTTGTCATGGAGGAGTGGAAGAAGACCCCAGTGGCAACCTGTGAAGCTCTGGTGAACTCCATGCCCAAGAGGGTTAAGGCAGTGCTGGAAAATAATGGTGGCCACACAAAATATTGACACTTTGGGCCCAATTTGGACATTTCCACTTAGGGGTGTACTCACTTTTGTTGCCAACGGTTTAGACATTAATGGATGTGTGTTGAGTTATTTTGAGGGAACTGCCAATTCTACTGTTATACAGGCTGTACACTCACTACTTTACATTGTAGCAAAGTGTAATTTCTTCAGTGTTGTCACGTGAAAAGATATAATAAAATATTTACAAAAATGTGAGGAGTGTACATATGATATAAAAGTGCATGCACCATAGTACATATAGATAATTTTGTACTGACTGTACAGAAATAAAATGCAAACATGAGCCTAAGAATAACATTATGAACATTGTAGCATACATAGATATGTGCATTGAGTGTTCACCTTTAGAAAAAGCTTCTTGTTCATCAGAATACAGTCCCCCCTCAGAGGCAGCAGAGTCTGACTCAGCTGAATTAGAACATTGCAAACTATGTGGAATCTGAACTAGAGAGGAAGACACCTGCATATCTGCAGCATGAGCTGCCGACAAATCCCCAGATTGACATTTGTGCTTTCTTGTTTTACGGATAACCATAAAATATTAAATCAGTGGTGTCTCCCTGTATAACACATACAGGAGTAGGTATTCAATCAATGGTCGGTCCACAGCACTTAGATAAAAGTTCACTGAATCGTCACTTTCTTTGTTTTATCTGTATTCAATAAAGTGAACTTTTATCTAAGAGCTGTGGACCGACCATTGATTGAATTTATGCTATTTGGGGAGTTTGGCAGCTACCCCCAGGTATTCACGAGCACTTTCCACCAGGAGCTGTATCACTGTGAGTTTATACATACAGGAGTAGGGGTAGTACATGCTGGCTATACTCAGTGATCCCCTGCCTGTCTTTATCAGTTTCAATAACATTGAGGCCAACACACTCCAAAACAGTAAGCACCAGAACCAAACCTTCTTAATAATAATCTGAATTTAGCTATTTTTAATATGTTTCTGCATTCTTGGAGATATTCAATTCCCAGAACTCCTATATTGAGGAACATAAAATGCAGTAGAAGCGCATAATAAAGACAATGCAATAGCACTTACTATGAATTTCACATGAGCAGTAGATTTTTTTCTGACAATTATAAGTTTACTTTAATATCCCTGCCCCCAGAATCATGAGGCAGCGATCAGCCAATCACAGACTCATATGTATATTCTGTGAATTCTTTTGCACATGCTTAGTAGGAACTGGTGCCTCAGAAAACGTACACATGAAAATACTGCGCAGAATATGCTAATTGAAGTAAATAGTAGCTTAGGCCTAGATTTGGAGTTTGGCGTTAGCCGTGAAAACCAGCGTTAGAGGCTCCTAACGCTGGTTTTAGGCTACCTCCGGTATTTGGAGTCACTCAAAATAGGGTCTAACGCTCACTTTTCAGCCGCGACTTTTCCATACCGCAGATCCCCTTACGTCAATTGCGTATCCTATCTTTTCAATGGGATCTTTCTAACTCCGGTATTTAGAGTCGTGTCTGAAGTGAGCGTTAGACATCTAACGACAAAACTCCAGCCGCAGGAAAAAAGTCAGTAGTTAAGAGCTTTCTGGGCTAACGCCGGTTTATAAAGCTCTTAACTACTGTACTCTAAAGTACACTAACACCCATAAACTACCTATGTACCCCTAAACCGAGGTCCCCCCACATCGCCGACACTCTATTAAAAATTTTTAACCCCTAATCTGCCGACCGCCACCTACGTTATACTTATGTACCCCTAATCTGCTGCCCCTAACACCGCCGACCCCTATATTATATTTATTAACCCCTAATCTGCCCCCCACAACGTCGCCGCCAGCTACCTACACTTATTAACCCCTAATCTGCCGTCCGCACGCCGCCGCCAGCTACATTATCCCTATGTACCCCTAATCTGCTGCCCCTAACACCGCCGACCCCTATATTATATTTATTAACCCCTAATCTGCCCCCCTCAATGTCGCCTCCACCTGCCTACACTTATTAACCCCTAATCTGCCGAGCGGACCGCACCGCTACTATAATAAAGTTATTAACCCCTAATCCGCCTCACTAACCCTATAATAAATAGTATTAACCCCTAATCTGCCCTCCCTAACATCACCGACACCTAACTTCAATTATTAACCCCTAATCTGCTGACTGGAGCTCACCGCTATTCTAATAAATGTATTAACCCCACTAACACCCCCCTAAGTTAAATATAATTTTATTCTAACGAAATAATTTAACTCTTATTAAATAAATTATTCCTATTTAAAGCTAAATACTTACTGTAAAATAAATCCTAATATAGCTACAATATAAATTATAATTATATTATAGCTATTTTAGGATTAATATTTATTTTACAGGCAACTTTGTAATTATTTTAACCATGTACAATAGCTATTAAATAGTTAAGAACTATTTAATAGTTACCTAGTTAAAATAATTACAAAATTACCTGTAAAATAAATCCTAACCTAAGTTACAATTAAACCTAACACTATACTATCATTAAATTAATTAAATAAAATACCTACAATTACCTACAATTAAACCTAACACTACACTATCAATAAATAAATTAAATACAATTCCTACAAATAACTACAATGAAATAAACTAACTAAAGTACAAAAAATAAAAAAGAACTAAGTTACAAAAAATAAAAAAATATTTACAAACATAAGAAAAATATTACAACAATTTTAAACTAATTACACCTACTCTAAGCCCCCTAATAAAATAACAAAGACCCCCAAAATAAAAAATGCCCTACCCTATTCTAAATTACTAAAGTTCAAAGCTCTTTTACCTTACCAGCCCTGAACAGGGCCCTTTGCGGGGCATGCCCCAAGAAGTTCAGCTCTTTTGCCTGTAAAAAAAACATACAATACCCCCCCCAACATTACAACCCACCACCCACATACCCCTAATCTAACCCAAACCCCCCTTAAATAAACCTAACACTAAGCCCCTGAAGATCATCCTACCTTGTCTTCACCTCACCAGGTATCACCGATCCGTCCTGGCTCCAAAATCTTCATCCAACCCAAGCGGGGGCTGGCGATCCATCATCCGGTGGCTGAAGAGGTCCAGAAGAGGCTCCAAAGTCTTCATCCTATCCGGGAAGAAGAGTAGATCCGGACCGGCAACCATCATCTTCCAAGCGGCATCTTCTATCTTCATCCGATGAGGACCGGCTCCATCCTGAAGACCTCCGACGCGGACCCATCTTCATCCGGCGACGTCCAACTGAAGAATGAAGGTTCCTTTAAGGGACGTCATCCAAGATGGCGTCCCTCAAATTCCGATTGGCTGATAGGATTCTATCAGCCAATCGGAATTAAGGTAGGAATATTCTGATTGGCTGATGGAATCAGCCAATCAGAATCAAGTTCAATCCGATTGGCTGATCCAATCAGCCAATCAGATTGAGCTCGCATTCTATTGGCTGTTCCGATCAGCCAATAGAATGCGAGCTCAATCTGATTGGCTGATTGGATCAGCCAATCGTATTGAACTTGATTCTGATTGGCTGATTCCATCAGCCAATCAGAATATTCCTACCTTAATTCCGATTGGCTGATAGAATCCTATCAGCCAATCGGAATTCGAGGGACGCCATCTTGGATGACGTCCCTTAAAGGAACCTTCATTCTTCAGTTGGACGTCGCCGGATGAAGATGGGTCCGCGTCGGAGGTCTTCAGGATGGAGCCGGTCCTCATCGGATGAAGATAGAAGATGCCGCTTGGAAGATGATGGTTGCCGGTCCGGATCTACTCTTCTTCCCGGATAGGATGAAGACTTTGGAGCCTCTTCTGGACCTCTTCAGCCACCGGATGATGGATCGCCAGCCCCCGCTTGGGTTGGATGAAGATTTTGGAGACAGGACGGATCGGTGATACCTGGTTAGGTGAAGACAAGGTAGGATGATCTTCAGGGGCTTAGTGTTAGGTTTATTTAAGGGGGGTTTGGGTTAGATTAGGGGTATGTGGGTGGTGGGTTGTAATGTTGGGGGGGGGGTATTGTATGTTTTTTTTACAGGCAAAAGAGCTGAACTTCTTGGGGCATGCCCCGCAAAGGGCCCTGTTCAGGGCTGGTAAGGTAAAAGAGCTTTGAACTTTAGTAATTTAGAATAGGGTAGGGCATTTTTTATTTTGGGGGTCTTTGTTATTTTATTAGGGGGCTTAGAGTAGGTGTAATTAGTTTAAAATTGTTGTAATATTTTTCTTATGTTTGTAAATATTTTTTTATTTTTTGTAACTTAGTTCTTTTTTATTTTTTGTACTTTAGTTAGTTTATTTCATTGTAGTTATTTGTAGGAATTGTATTTAATTTATTTATTGATAGTGTAGTGTTAGGTTTAATTGTAGGTAATTGTAGGTATTTTATTTAATTAATTTAATGATAGTATAGTGTTAGGTTTAATTGTAACTTAGGTTAGGATTTATTTTACAGGTAATTTTGTAATTATTTTAACTAGGTAACTATTAAATAGTTCTTAACTATTTAATAGCTATTGTACATGGTTAAAATAATTACAAAGTTGCCTGTAAAATAAATATTAATCCTAAAATAGCTATAATATAATTATAATTTATATTGTAGCTATATTAGGATTTATTTTACAGGTAAGTATTTAGCTTTAAATAGGAATAATTTATTTAATAAGAGATAATTAATTTTGTTAGATGTAAATTATATTTAACTTAGGGGGGTGTTAGTGTTAGGGTTAGACTTAGCTTTAGGGGTTAATACATTTATTAGAATAGCGGTGAGCTCCAGTCGGCAGATTAGGGGTTAATAATTGAAGTTAGGTGTCGGCGATGTTAGGGAGGGCAGATTAGGGGTTAATACTATTTATTATAGGGTTAGTGAGGCGGATTAGGGGTTAATAACTTTATTATAGTAGCGGTGCGGTCCGCTCGGCAGATTAGGGGTTAATAAGTGTAGGCAGGTGGAGGCGACGTTGAGGGGGGCAGATTAGGGGTTAATAAATATAATATAGGCGTCGGCGGTGTTAGGGGCAGCAGATTAGGGGTACATAAGGATAACGTAGGTGGCGGCGCTTTGCGGTCGGCAGATTAGGGGTTAATAAGTGTAGGTAGCTGGCGGCGACGTTGTGGGGGGCAGATTAGGGGTTAATAAATATAATATAGGGGTCGGCGGTGTTAGGGGCAGCAGAGTAGGGGTACATAAGGATAATGTAAGTAGCGGCGGTTTACGGAGCGGCAGATTAGGGGTTAAAAATAAAATGCAGGTGTCAGCGATAGCGGGGGCGGCAGATTAGGGGTTAATAAGTGTAAGGTTAGGGGTGTTTAGACTCGGGGTACATGTTAGGGTGTTAGGTGCAGACTTAGGAGGTGTTTCCGCATAGCAAACAATGGGGCTGCGTTAAGAGCTGAACGCAGCTTTTTTGCAGGTGTTAGGTTTTTTTTCAGCTCAAACAGCCCCATTGTTTTCTATGGGGGAATCGTGCACGAGCACGTTTTTGAGGCTGGCCGCTTGCGTAAGCAACTCTGGTATCGAGAGTTGAAGCTGCGTTAAAAATGCTCTACGCTCCTTTTTTGGAGCCTAACGCAGCCTTTATGTGGACTCTCAATACCAGAGTTATTTTTATGGTGCGGCCAGAAAAAAGCCGGCGTTAGATTTTCGGATCGTTACCGACAAAACTCCAAATCTAGCCGTTAGTTTTTAGTGCATGTTCTATCTGAATCATGAAAGTTAAAATTTGACTTTGATGTCCCTTTACTATATAGCTGTATTGATAGAACATAAATTATTATTTATTTATGAATCAAGATATTCACTAGAATAGTTTCTGTAAATCTGTAAAAAAAAAAAAAAAAAAGAAGTAAAAAAGATTAAAAAATAAATAAATAGCATTTAATTTCCTGTGCAATCCCCTAAACAATACCAGACTTTCAATGCTACATGGGTGTAATGCATCATCATGTGTGTCTTATAAAAATTACAGCACTGGCTCAAGAGAAAATACTCCCTTGCAAAAAACATTACTTCACCAACAAATAATGGTTGTGATACTATTATGCTAGCGTCCACAAGATTATATTTGTACTTTATTTGAAGAATTAGTGAAAATTAAAGATTCTTAATGCTGCAAAAATGAACGAATGTATTTATTTATTTTTGTTAATCTTATCTGGTCCATTGAGTAATGATGCTTTGATCTACAATGTAATGCTGAAGACTGTGTTTAGCTTTGGTGTGATAGGGTGAAGTTATCATTTCCTCTTGGGGTGGTTGGCAGAAGCAGCTGTTGATGGGTGTAATGTTTTTTTTTCCATCTGCTGAGACACACCACATTTTTCCTCAATGAGATACTGAAGTTGCATTCTGTCTACACATTTCAATGTGTTAAGTATTCCATGATCCCATCTACAGTTATCCGAGATTAACCACTACAAAATACTAGGCATCTCTATGTTACTAAAAGGCTTTCTAAACCAGAAGAACTCCAGATATCACCCAAAACTGTGTTAAATTATTAATGTCAGAAATGGGTTTATAGATAATATTCAGGGGGAGTCTTGAGTCTGGGTATCTAACTCCTGTTTTTAAATATTTACGTATGGATCAAGAGCAATAGTATTTAAAATCTATAAATTAATCCTAGATCGTCAAATATATAGACCCAGATTACAAGTGGAGAGCAATCGATAGTATAGAGTGTGTTACCTTGCACTCGGCCTCGCGCAAAGAATAATGTACAATCCGGTATTACAAGTGGATGGTTACAAATAATAACCAAAGCATTTTTAAGGAACATGAACCCCAATTTTTTTCTTTTATGAAAACAAATACCCAATTTACTTCTATTATCGAATTTGCTTTGTTCTCTTGATATCCTTTATTGAAAAGAATATCTAGGTAGGCTCAGGAGCAAGCTGCTGACTGGTGGCTGCACTATATGCATCTTGTCATTGGCTCACCTGATGTGTTTAGCCAGCTACCAGTCATGCACTACTGCTCCTTCAATTAAGTATACCAAGAGAAAAAGGCAAATTTAATAAGTGAATTGGAAAGATGTTTAAAATTATCTGAATCATGAAAGAAATATTTTAGGGTTCATGCCCCTTTAATGCCACTGATACTTTTTAGCGGCCTGTACTAACCTGATGTGTTCCGCTAGCTCCCAGTAGTGAATTGCTGCAAAAGGATTCTAAGAGAACAAAGCAATTTAGATAATAAAGTTGTTTAAAACTGTATGAAAGACAAAACTTGAGGTTTCATGTCCCTTTAATACTTAGGAAACAAAAATGAATTCATAAAAAAAATGATTTTGTGGCACAATTAAAGAGATATGGTATATGACAAGGGTCCAGACTTGGAAGGGGTCAAATGTGTGTATGTGTATGATGTATTTATGTATGTGTGTGTGAAGTGATTTATGTTTAAATTTCATTAAAGTAGAACAACATAAAACTAAATGAAGAACTCAACTACTTGAGTGGATTTTTGTGCTTTATCGGCTTAAAGCTCAAGTGTTATCCCACGTGAATTATTCTGTGAGCCATGTGCTATTCGCCATTAAGATGTCTGCATGCAGTGATAAAAAAATAACTTTTCTTTACTATGAGTACAAAAATAAAAGTAATAGGTATTGTGCTCGAGCAACATTAATACACAATAAAGATAATATTTTTGCCTTCCACTAGTAACATAACCCACTATTTCTCTATAAAATAATATAAGATCATCATAGGTATATATTGCTCTATAAAAGAATATAAGATCATTATAGGTATATATTGCTCTATAAAAGAATATAAGATCATTATAGGTATATATTGCTCTATAAAAGAATATAAGATCATTATAGGTATATATTGCTCTATAAAAGAATATAAGATCATCATAGGTATATATTGCTCTATAAAAGAATATAAGATCATCATAGGTATATATTGCTCTATAAAAGAATATAAGATCATCATAGGTATATATTGCTCTATAAAAGAATATAAGATCATCATAGGTATATATTGCTCTATAAAAGAATATAAGATCATTATAGGTATATATTGCTCTATAAAAGAATATAAGATCATTATAGGTATATATTGCTCTATAAAAGAATATAAGATCATCATAGGTATATATTGCTCTATAAAAGAATATAAGATCATCATAGGTATATAATGCTCTATAAAAGAATATAAGATCATCATAGGTATATATTGCTCTATAAAAGAATATAAGATTATCATAGGTATATATTGCTCTATAAAAGAATATAAGATCATTATAGGTATATATTGCTCTATAAAAGAATATAAGATCATCATAGGTATATATTGCTCTATAAAAGAATATAAGATCATCATAGGTATATAATGCTCTATAAAAGAATATAAGATCATCATAGGTATATATTGCTCTATAAAAGAATATAAGATTATCATAGGTATATATTGCTCTATAAAAGAATATAAGATCATCATAGGTATATATTGCTCTATAAAAGAATATAAGATCATTATAGGTATATATTGCTCTATAAAAGAATATAAGATCATCATAGGTATATATTGCTCTATAAAAGAATATAAGATCATCATAGGTATATTGTTTTGAAATTTGATTTGAGGTGCTCTTTTCATTTGGTTTAAGCCCTTCTTGCCAGTACTTATTTGTTACATTGGAACAAAGTTTAGATGTAAATAATTAAAATTTCAATGATGGGATTGGATCGGGGGGGGGGGGGGGGCTATCATCAGACCGTGGATCCCAGTTAGAAAGTCTTTACTGCTTCAGTACAGCAAAACAACAAGGACGCTCCATGCCATCCTAACGGCGCTAAAGCCCTGCGCAGTTAGTCATGGAACGTCCTAACAGAGGGAAGGGGTTAAGAAAAGAGCACTTTAATAGAGAATTGGACAAATCCTGGGAGCATGGGGTCCATGGGGTTTTAGTCTTGGCTCTTACATTTTTTGATTATTCTACATATATCTAAAATGTGTATATACTAGTTGGCATTAAAGGGACAGTATACTGTAAAATAGTTTTTCCCTTACTGTGCTTATAATTATTTTTTATACCACCTGCAGAGTATAAAATGTATGAGAAATTGCATTTTCGGGTTTATTTATATATATGAAATAGCTGGATTTGTGCTTTTAAACCACAACCTATTAAAATGGGTTGAGCTTGAAGCTAAACTCAGATCTCTTTATTTTATCACATGCTTCCTTGATTTAGATAGGACATGCAATATTACACAAATTTGCCATTTACTTTTATCATCAAATTTGCTTTGTTCTCTTGGTATTCTTTGTAGAAACCCAAACCTAGGTAGGCTCATAAGTTCATTTCTAAGCCGTTGAAGGCCGCCTCTTATCTGAATGCATTTGACATGTTTTCACAGCTAGACAGCACTAGTTCATGGGTGTCATATAGATAACATTGTGCTCACTCTTGTGGAGTTACCTAGGAATCAGCACTGATTGGCTAATATTCAAGTCTGTCAAAAGAACTGAAATAAGGGGGTAGCCTGCAGAGGCTTAGAAACAAGGTAATCCCAGAGGTAAAAAGTATATTAATATAACAGTGTTGGTTATGCAAAACTGTGAAATGGGTAATAAAGGGATTATCTATCTTTTTCAACAATAACAATTCTGGAGTAGACTGTCCCTTTAACCAGAGCTCAGAAGTCCTGACGCATGTTAAATTTAATTGCACTCCAGCAAATGCGTTTACTTTCAACTTGTAATACGTGCGCTACTTCCAACTCGTGCAAACAGCAGCGATAAACTCCATATCGCTTTCATGCAACAGTGCAACACTCGTGATCTAGCCCTAAATCGGCTATTTCAAATGCCAAAATAAGGTGAAAGGAGCTACAGTATTTGTAAACAATTTAATGCACTCCAGCAGGTAAAATGGATCTTTGGAACAAATTAAAGGGGAGAACATTTTTAGTAAACTGTCCCTTTTTTAAAATTGATTTAAATATGTAGCCCCTTGATGTAACATATATAAGGAAAAATAATGGTGATTTCTTCAATGGTTCACTGAAAAGAGAGAAAAATATAATTTCAGAAGACAAAAAGCTGCACTGCAGAATCTGATGGTGCGCTACAAATAAATTATAAAATAATAAAAAATAATAACAATGAAGAGCCTTTTTTTTAAATGAGTGCCGTGTAAAACATTTTAAATAGGCTTCTTACTGATGATATCCAACACATGTCCCAAAGAAATTAAAACACAAAAACCTGTGAAGTACTGAACCTTTCCACATGGAATAGAATTATTAGAACATGCAACAGATCGTTTTGCACAAAAGATTCTGTTAAAAAGAGCATTTCCTTAATAGGGAAAAGTGCAATAGGTTTAGCTTATGGAAAATTGGTCATGTCAAAAATGATAAATGCAAGATGGTATACAGATTATATGTATAATTTTGTCCACTTAAAATGTTTCCACCCCATCCACTTAGCTTCTGATCGGTAGTACTTAATTAGAGGCAAATTACAGGGTCATAATGTTCCAGAAATATGATCAAAAGAGTCTGATTATAGTTTTGGAAAGAGGACACAGATCATAAGTATGAAGCTTTAAACCTACTAGAGTGTGTGAAGGTATTAGCTTCTCTATGCAGTGGAATTTTGTGACTTTAAAGGGACATTCCAGCCAAAATTGGAATCCGCATGGATGCATTTAAGTTTTGAATAGCAGCATTTTTGTAATATATGTGTATTAGCAAAAATACTTCTAATAAAAGCTATAGCTGTTTCAAAACTGTATTTAAGTAAGCACTGTGCACCAGCATTTTATACACAACACATGCTCAGAGAGCCTAACCTGCTTGTACCACCTGGTAATGACCCAATATGTTAATTGCTGAAACAATACAAGCCCTACTGATGCTCTGTACAGCTGCAGTATTTAAAATGCTGGTGAATTGAGAATATCTAGCTATGCCTCACATGCACGTGCAGAGAAAAATGTTAACACTAAAACAGTAATACTGTTTACTAGAAGCATTTTTGCCAAAACATGTATATTGCAAATATGTTTCTATTCAAGGATGTAATTCATCTGAGTGCATTTCAATTTTGACTGGAATGTCCCTTTAAACTGTTTTCACATCAAAAACTATTTACATCTTTTGTATCGTGCTTTTTTTTTAATTCTCTTTTGTCATAAATGGAGTTTTTAAGGAAAAAAAAAAAGAGGATAGAAAGGTAGAAAGCAAGATAAGGCCATTTTCGTATAAAGGAGCCAAGATTAAGCTAGAGCAGAGGAAAGGTGATACAAGCCAAGACAATGGCTCGGTAGTAAAATGGGTCTTTGTATTATTTTTTGTCTTTTTGATGCGGAGCTGCGTCTCCATGAGAGTTATAATATGGTATAGAGCTGCGCCTCCACAATCTATGCTCACATATGTGTTGATTATTTTATTTTTTTGTCCTCTTTATTATGTACGATTTGTGTTTGTCCTTTTTATGTATTGTTAGAAAAAACAATAAATAAATATTTAAAAAAAAAAAAAATATTTACATCAGGGGCTGACAAATTTATATGAATGTAAGAAGTAAGCCAGAATACTGAGGAGCCAATTATAATTTTTTTAGGAAATAATTAAGGATGTTTGGTTATGGCCCATTGGTTTGTAATGTCAGAGGGAATAAAAACAAAAATAGTTTACTTGTGAGTTCTAAACTTTTTTTAATACTATACACAGATACACACAAACACAGACACACACAAAGATACACACAAACACGGATGCACACACAGATACAGACACACACATAGATACAGCACACACAAATGCAGACACACACAGATACAGATACACACAAACACAGACACACACAGATACAGACACACACACACAGATACAGACACTCCCACACAGATAGAGACACAGACACACACACATATATATACAGATACACACAAAGACAGACACACACTGATACAGATACATACAAACACAGACACACACAGATACAGACACACACACACAGATACAGACACTCCCACACAGATAGAGACACATACACATACACACACACACACACACACACACAGATAAACACAGACACAGACACACAAACACATACACAGACAGACACAGACATACATTTCCAAGCAAGTGATTTAGTATACTACTATATTTAATAATAGTGAGGAAATTCAATAAAATACATTAATTGTTACTTAAATGTTTCCAAAACTCTGGCCAGGAGGCACAATGCAGGTACAATTAAGTTAGGCTCTGTCTCACATTACACAAGTCCCTTATTGCAGGGCTCAACAAACCCAGGAGCCTGGGAGCCACTGGCTCCTAGAATTTTACCCCTGGCTCCTAACTTTTTGGGTTATTCTCCATATATCTATATACAAATCCAACTGTCTGGCTCCTAAAAAATATGCCTGGCTCCTAAATATTCTTACTGGCTCCTAATTTTTTAACATATTCGTCAAGCACTGCAAGTTATTGCACGTACATGTGTTTAGTAGGTGTCCTGGCTGAGTTGCCAAATGCTATTAAAAATAAATAAATAAATGGTTGTTTGGTTGGCTGCAACCCCCCTATAAGCAGTTTTCTTGAGTGAAAAACATAATTACATGTTGTGCAGCCAGGCGCTGTCTCTATTATTTATTTTGTAAAGGGATTTTAGAAATTTGAAAACGCAGATTTTGCACAGTAAAATGCTGACTTCTATATAATTTTAAATAACTTGGCACCATAAGGTATATTTTCTTTGTAAAAGTAATGATGATAATGATAATAATAATAATAATAATAATAACAATAATAACAGTAGACTTGCATTAATTTTCAGACAAATGTAATATAAGAACACATTTTTCATTGCATTTATCCAAAAAACAATAAAAAAATAAAATAGTTCATTTGATTGTGTAGTTAAAAGGACAGTAATGTGAAAATTAAACTTTTATGAACAGCATACTAACGCCTAGATTTAGAGTTCTGCGGCCAAAGGGGTGCGTTAGCTACGTGTGCTTTTTTTCTCCCGCACCTTTTAAATACCGCTGGTATTGAGAGTTCACAGAATGGCTGCGTTAGGCTCCAAAAAAGGAGCGTAGAGCATATTTAACGCAACTTCAACTCTCGATACCAGCGGTGCTTACGGACGCGGCCAGCTTAAAAAACGTGCTCGTGCACGATTCCCCCATAGGAAACAATGGGGCTGTTTGAGCTGCAAAAAAGCCGCGTTCAGCTCCTAAAGCAGCCCCATTGTTTTCTATGGGGAAACACTTCCTACGTCTGCACCTAACACTCTAACATGTACCCCGAGTCTAAACACCCCTAACCTTACACTTATTAACCCCTAATCTGCCACCCCCGCTATCGCTGACCCCTGCATATTATTTTTAACCCCTAATCTGCCGCTCCAAACACCCCCGCCACCTACATTATCCCTATGTACCCCTAATCTGCTGCCCTAACATCGCCGACCCCTATATTATATTTATTAACCCCTAATCTGCCGCCCCCAACGTCTCCTCCACCTAACTACACTTATTAACCCCTAATCTACCGACCGGACCTGAGCGCTACTATAATAAATGTATTAACCCCTAATCCGCCTCACTCCCGCCTCAATAACCCTATAATAAATAGTATTAACCCCTAATCTGCCCTCCCTAACATTGCCGACACCTAACTTCAAGTATTAACCCCTAATCTGCCGACAGGAGCTCACTGCTACTCTAATAAATTTATTAACCCCTAAAGCTAAGTCTAACTTTAACCCTAACACCCCCCTAAATTAAATATAATTTAAATCTAACGAAATAAATTAACTCTTATTAAATAAATTATTCCTATTTAAAGCTAAATACTTACCTGTAAAATAAACCCTAATATAGCTACAATATAAATTATAATTATATTATAGCTATTATAGGATTTATATTTATTTTACAGGTAACTTTGTATTTATTTTAACCAGGTACAATAGCTATTAAATAGTTAAGAACTATTTAATAGCTAAAATAGTTAAAATAATTACAAAATTACCTGTAAAATAAATCCTAACCTAAGTTACAATTAAACCTAACACTACACTATCAATAAATAAATTAAATAAACTACCTACAATTATCTACAATTAAACCTAACACTACACTATCAATAAATAAATTAAATAAACTACCTACAATTATCTACAATTAAACCTAACACTACACTATCAATAAATAAATTAAATACAATTCCTACAAATAAATACAATTAAATAAACTAACTAAAGTACAAAAAATAAAAAAGAACTAAGTTACAAAAAATAAAAAAATATACCTTACCAGCCCTGAACAGGGCCCTTTGCGGGGCATGCCCCAAATAATTCAGCTCTTTTGCCTGTAAAAAAAAATCGGAATTAAGGTAGGAATATTCTGATTGGCTGATGGAATCAGCCAATCAGAATCAAGTTCAATCCGATTGGCTGATTCAATCAGCCAATCAGATTGAGCTCGCATTCTATTGGCTGTTCCGATCAGCCAATAGAATGCAAGCTCAATCTGATTGGCTGATTGGATCAGCCAATCGGATTGAACTTGAATCTGATTGGCTGATTCCATCAGCCAATCAGAATATTCCTACCTTAATTCCGATTGGCTGATAGAATCCTATCAGCCAATCGAAATTCGAGGGACGCCATCTTGGATGACGTCCCTTAAAGGAACCGTCATTCGTCGGGAAGTCGTCGGTGAAGAAGGATGGATCCGCGATGGAGGTCTTGAAGATCAGCCGGTCGTCATCGGATTGAAGAACATAGAAGATGCGGCTTGGATGAAGATGTTTGCCGGTCTGGATGTCCTCTTCTGCCCGCTTGGATCAAGACTTCAGCCGGAGGATGGACGTCACTCTTCAGCCCCCCGCTTGGGCTTGGATCAAGACATCGGAGGCTCTTCTGGATCGATCGGTGAACCTGGCATGGTGAAGACAAGGTAGGAAGATCTTCAGGGGCTTAGTGTTAGGTTTATTTAAGGGGGGTTTGGGTTAGATTAGGGGTATGTGGGTGGTGGGTTGTAATGTTGGGGGGGGGTATTGTATGTTTTTTTTTACAGGCAAAAGAGCTGAATTCTTTGGGGCGCGCCCCGCAAAGGGCCCTGTTCAGGGCTGGTAAGGTAAAAGAGCTTTGAACTTTTGTAATTTAGAATAGGGTAGGGCATTTTTTTATTTTGGGGGTCTTTGTTATTTTATTAGGGGGCTTAGAGTAGGTGTAATTAGTTTAAAATTGTTGTAATTTTTTTCTAATGTTTGTAAATATTTTTTTATTTTTGTAGCTTAGTTCTTTTTTATTTTTTGTACTTTAGTTAGTTTATTTAATTGTATTTATTTGTAGGAATTGTATTTAATTTATTTATTGATAGTCTAGTGTTAGGTTTAATTGTAGATAATTGTAGGTAGTTTATTTAATTTATTTATTGATAGTGTAGTGTTAGGTTTAATTGTAGATAATTGTAGGTAGTTTATTTAATTTATTTATTGATAGTGTAGTGTTAGGTTTAATTGTAACTTAGGTTAGGATTTATTTTACAGGTAAATTTGTCTTTATTTTAACTATTTTAGCTATTAAATAGTTCTTAACTATTTAATAGCTATTGTACCTGATTAAAAAAAATACAAAGTTGCCTGTAAAATAAATATAAATCCTAAAATAGCTATAATATAATTATAATTTATATTGTAGCTATATTAGGGTTTATTTTACAGGTAAGTATTTAGCTTTAAATAGGAATAATTTATTTAATAAGAGTTAATTTATTTCGTTAGATTTAAATTATATTTAATTTAGGGGGTGTTAGTGTTAGACTTAGCTTTAGGGGTTAATCCATTTATTAGAATAGCGGCGGGATTCGGTCGGCAGATTAGGGGTTAATAATTGAAGTTAGGTGTCGGCGATGTTAGGGAGGGCAGATTAGGGGTTAATACTATTTATTATAGGGTTATTGAGGCGGGAGTGAGGCGGATTAGGGGTTAATAACTTTATTATAGGAGCGGTGCGGTCCGCTCGGCAGATTAGGGGTTAATAAGTGTAGGCAGGTGGAGGCGACGTTGAGTGGGGCATATTAGGGGTTAATAAATATAATATAGGGGTCGGCGGTGTTAGGGGCAGCAGATTAGGGGTACATAAGGATAATGTAGGTGGCGGCGCTTTGCGGTCGGCAGATTAGGGGTTAATTATTGTAGGTAGCTGGCGGCGACGTTGTGGGGGGCAGGTTAGGGGTTAATAAATATAATATAGGGGTCGGCGGTGTTAGGGGCAGCAGATTAGGGGTACATAAGGATAATGTAGGTGGCGGCGCTTTGCGGTCGGCAGATTAGGGGTTAATTATTGTAGGTAGCTGGCGGCGACGTTGTGGGGGGCAGGTTAGGGGTTAATAAATATAATATAGGGGTCGGCGGTGTTAGGGGCAGCAGATTAGGGGTACATAAGTATAACGTAGGTGGCGGTCGGCAGATTAGGGGTTAAAAAAAATTAATTGAGTGGCGGCGATGTGGGGGGACCTCGGTTTAGGGGTACATAGGTAGTTTATGGGTGTTAGTGTACTTTAGAGCACAGTAGTTAAGAGCTTTATAAACCGGCGTTAGCCCAGAAAGCTCTTAACTACTGACTTTTTTCTGCGGCTGGAGTTTTGTCGTTAGATTTGTAACGCTCACTTCAGACACGACTCTAAATACCGGAGTTAGAAAGATCCCATTGAAAAGATAGGATACGCAATTGACGTAAGGGGATCTGCGGTATGGAAAAGTCGCGGCTGGAAAGTGAGCGTTAGACCCTTTCCTGACTGACTCCAAATACCGGCGGTAGCCTAAAACCAGCGTTAGGAGCCTCTAATGCTGGTTTTCACGGCTACCGCCAAACTCTAAATCTAGGCCTAAGGTAGGCTCAGAAGCCGCAATCTATTACTAGGAGCTAGCTGTTGATTGGTAGCTGCATTTATATGAATCTTGCTGCTTTTACTCTTTAACAAATGATACGAAGAAAATCAAGGATATTTGATATAAGTGCAAAGGGTATACTCAGGCGCCAACAGTACGGAGGCTAAGGTTAAAATAAGGATTTATTTACATATATTTACTCACATATAAATATACAACTGCATGGATCCACGCTAAAATTATAAAAACAATGATCTAAAAGTTTAAAACCAATCAATCTCTGTGGTGAGGAACAAACTGTTACAGTGTGTCCCAATGTGGTACAGTGTGTCCCAATGAGTTACCAAAGGGACATAATAAAAGACATTGAATACAGTTAAATACAGTTTAAAAATGGTTTAAAAATGGTAGAAAGTAGTAAAAAATAAATAATAAATGTCCAATAGATAATGTCCAAGTGAGTGTCTGGAAAAAACAAATTAATAGTGAGTGACTGTGTTAAAATACTCAATATCAAAATTAAAAAATTAAAAAATTGTAAAAATTGAAAAAATCCAAATGTGAAAAAATGTGAAAAAAAGTTGGTCAGTGGAAAATGTGAATAATATGTGCGGTGTCCTTGAAAATTCAAAAAGTGCAAAAAAATCCAGAAAAATCCTGAGTGTCTTATAATATGTCCTAAACAATTTTCAGAGAAAATCCTATGAGTGTCCAAAGGAAATCAAATGAAAGTCTATTTACTCTGTGCTTGTCCAGTGTAAAAGATGGTTCAGTGCACAAAATTACACCAAAAATATAATAAAAATAGCAAACAGAAAAAAACCTGCGAAGAAAGAAAGAAACTAGACACAATGTGTAAAAACTTTACAGAAATATCCTCCTAATGGAATAGAGCTTACCAGGTCTACGCGTTTCGGCCTCTCCTAGGCCTTTATCAAGACTGACCTCTTTTACACTGGACAAGCACAGAGTAAATAGACTTTCATTTGATTTCCTTTGGACACTCATAGGATTTTCTCTGAAAATTGTTTAGGACATATTATAAGACACTCACAGGATTTTTCTGGATTTTTTTGCATTTTTTGAATTTTCAAGGACACCGCACATATTATTCACATTTTCCACTGACCAACTTTTTTTCACATTTTTTCACATTTGGATTTTTTCAATTTTTACAATTTTTTAATTTTTTAATTTTGATATTGAGTATTTTAACACAGTCACTCACTATTAATTTGTTTTTTCCAGACACTCACTTGGACATTATCTATTGGACATTTATTATTTATTTTTTACTACTTTCTACCATTTTTAAACCATTTTTAAACTGTATTCAACTGTATTCAATGTCTTTTATTATGTCCCTTTGGTAACTCATTGGGACACACTGTACCACATTGGGACACACTGTAACAGTTTGTTCCTCACCACAGAGATTGATTGGTTTTAAACTTTTAGATCATTGTTTTTATAATTTTAGCGTGGATCCATGCAGTTGTATATTTATATGTGAGTAAATATATGTAAATAAATCCTTATTTTAACCTTAGCCTCCGTACTGTTGGCGCCTTAGTATACCCTTTGCACTTCTGTTTACACTTGGTGGTAGCTAGGTATCACCGTCTCAGGCATACAAGGTTTGGTTGGCGCTGGGATACACCTCCTCTTTTCACTATCGATATTTGATATAAGACGTAAAGTGGAGAGTTGACGAAAATTACATGCTCTATCTGAATCATAAAAGTTTAATTTTGACTTTTCTGTTCTTTAAATCCATTACTACAAAGGTGTCAACAGATTGAACTGACTATTAAAATAAGGATTTATCAATGTCTTTGTCAGATTATTGATTTCCATGTCAGCCAATAAGTGTGTGAGCTTTTTCTTGGCCCCTCCTGACCGTATTTAGAAACAAAACAACTTGTTTGTAATGATGCTGGCTTGTAGCAGTAGCACTGGATACTACTTTAACTTTAGACTGCTATCAAGCTGCTGCCCTGAATGCATTCCCCATAGGAAATACATTTTTGTTACATTATGAACTATTCCATGTACTTAACATGGAAATGTGTGTATGTTTTTCTCTTTATATATACAACATTGTGAAATTCAAGGATAATGAGCATTAGCAATTAAAAAAATCAGAACTCAGACCACATGGTTAGTTCTGGAATGACTATTTCATTAATATAATTTACCATCAGATTTCCTGTCAAACTATTGAAATGTACAGGAAAAACTGTTGCCGTGGGCGCTGTTATAAATCAACTCTGCAAACTGAGGAACAAAAAAGTTCCATATTTTCCAATCTAATATAGAAACCTATACTACATACAGAGAAGCAACATCTTCCTACTGCAAGGGGAATAATGGCTTCAGTAACTAATTACTACAGCAACACATGGAAAGCTTCCTGTATAGGAAAAGAAAAACATTTTTACAAAACAAGTTTATCACATCACATGCAGGATGTTAGGCAAGATTGTGCCTTGCTTAAAGGGACAGTATACACTCGTTTTCATATAACTGCATGTAATAGACACTACTATAAAGAATAAGATGCACAGATACTGATATAAAAATCCAGTATAAAACTGTTTAAAAACTTACTTAGAAGCTCTCAGTTTAGCTCTGTTGAAAAGGTAGTTGGAAAGCCCACTGCAAGTGGGAAATAAGACCCTCCCCCTTCTTTTGCATATGAAAAGACCCTTTACACAAACAGGAGCAAGCTGGAGAAGGTAGCTGACGGTATTCTCATAAAAACTTTGGGGCTTGGTTTGGAGTCTGAAAATCAGAGCAATGTTATTTAAAAATAAGCAAAACTATACATTTAAAAAAAAAACCTTTATGGGCTATATAAATAGTTCATCTACAAAACATTTATGGAAAGAAAAAATGAGTGTATAATGTCCATTTAATCTACTTTTTATATGGTTGATCCCCTTGACTTTTTGTGTTCCTCTGGGATAGTGTTAAAGTGAGGCCAGAGATATGTTTTAGGCTTGACAATGGTTTGAATCACAAGAGGAAAAGCAGTTCCCCTCTTGTACATTGGAGTAATACATACAGTTAAAAATTATGTATCCCCACTGCCAACAGTGACCCTCAATACAAACAAGTTTGGGTGCCCCTGCTTTATATAATTGTTTGACCACTAATTTTCCAAATTGTAATAATTTGCTGTTTTGCCTCATACCCCAAGGCAGAACATGCTGCACATGCAGGAACTGTTTGCTCTCTTTGCACCACATCAGCCTGTTCTCTTCAAACAGCACTCTGCTCTGGCTGCACTGTGTAATTTTTTTCAACCCCACCCCTAGTCTTTCCCAGTCTGCAAAGCTGTGACGCCTGAATGTAAGATATTCTTGTGAATAATGCACCTTTTTATTACTACATTTCTAACTTATAATTATGTGATGTTAGACCAAGAGCAAAGGAAACAAATTGATTCGAAACATTTTAAAAACGTAACAAAATGTCTTTTTTTTCCCCGGCAGCTAATTTACAATGTATTTGTCAACTGCTGCAATATATTATAAAACTTTAAAATTGCTTTATTCTCCAGTCAATCAACACACTGCAATTGAGCTGGTGCTCAAGTGTAACTGCCTAATTTAAAATTGAATTTCATTCCAAAATGACGTGCAGAATCATTTTAACTAAAAAAAAAATATCATTGCAGAAAGTGAAAAAAAGTTCTGCCACTGGAGCCTCATACTTGATGAATGTCACAGGGTGCTAAGAAAGTCAAGCTAGTGATGGCGAACCTTAGAACTCCAGATGTTTCAAAACTACATTTTCCATGATGCTCGACTGGACTTCAGAGTGCCTAAGCATCATGGGAAATGTAGTTCTGAAACATAGGGAGTTACAGTTTCTTCAGGATGGTTTGGATAAGGGTTTGTCTGCAAGTTCCTTGAAGGGACAAATCTCTGCTCTTTCTGTTTTATTTCACAGAAAGATTGCTAAACTTCCTGATATTCACTGTTTTGTACAGGCTTTAGTTCGTATTAAGCCCGTCATTAAATCAATTTCTCCTCCTTGGAGTCTTAATTTGGTTTTGAAGGCGTTACAGGCTCCTCCATTTGAGCCTATGCATTCTTTGGACATTAAACTTCTTTCTTGGAAAGTGTTGTTCCTTTTGGCTATCTCTTCTGCTAGAAGAGTTTCTGAGCTATCTGCTCTTTTTTGTGAATCTCCTTTTCTGATTTTTCATCAGGATAAGGCGGTTTTGCGGACTTCATTTACATTTTTACATAAGGTTGTAAATTCTAAAAACATTAGTAGAGAAATTGTTGTCCCTTCCTTGTGTCCTAATCCTAAGAATTCTTTGGAAAGATCCTTACATTCTTTGGATGTGCTGAGAGCTTTGAAATATTATGTTGAAGCTACTAAAGATTTCAGGAAGACTGCTAGTCTATTTGTTATATTTTCTGGGCCTAGGAAAGGTCAGAAGGCTTCTGCTATTTTCTTGGCTTCTTGGTTAAAGCTTTTGATTCTTCAAGCTTATTTGGAGTCAGTCGGGTCAGACCCCACCTCAGAGAATTACAGCTCATTCTACTAGATCAGTCTCCACATTGTGGGCTTTTAAGAATGAAGCTTCAGTTGATCAGATTTGCAAAGCGGCAACTTGGTCCTCTTTGCATACATTTGCTAAATTCTACTGTTTTGATGTATTTGCTTCTTCAGAAGCAGTTTTTGGTAGAAAAGTTCTTCAGGCAGCTGTTTCAGTTTGATTCTTCTGCTGATGTTTTACGTTTTTCTTGTCATTAAAGAATAAACTTATAATTTGGGTTATGGATTATTTTTTCAGCGGAAAATGGCTGTTTTTTATTTTATCCCTCCCTCTCTAGTGACTCTTGCGTGGAGTTCCACATCTTGGGTATTGATATCCCATACGTCACTAGCTCACTAGCTCATGGACTCTTGCAAATTACATGAAAGAAAACATAATTTATGTAAGAATTTACCTTATAAATTAATTTCTTTCATATTGACAAGAGTCCATGAGGCCCACCCTTTTTTATGGTGGTCATGATTTTTTGTATAAAGCACAATTATTTCCAAATTCCTTTGTTGATGCTTTTTACTCCTTTCTTTATCACCCCAATACTTGGCTATTCGTTAAACTGAGGTGTGGTGAGGGGTGTATTTATAGGCATTTTGAGGTTTGGGAAACTTTGCCCCTCCTGGAAAGATTGTATATCCCATACGTCACTAGCTCATGGACTCTTGCCAATAGAAAGAAATTAATTTATCAGGTAAATTTTTACATAAATTATGTTTTTGTTTTTTTTTAAATGTATAGTTTTGCTTATTTTTAAATAACATTGCTCTGATTTTCAGACTCCTACCCAAGCCCCAAACTTTTATTTGAATACCGTCAGCTACCTTCTCCAGCTTGCTCCTGTTTGTGTAAAGGGTCTTTTCATATGCAAAAGAAGGGAGAGGAGGGGAGTGTCTTATTTCCCACTTGCAGTCGGCTTTCCAGCTACCTTTTCAACAGAGCTAAACTGACAGCTTCTAAGTAAGTTTTTAAACAGTTTTATACTGGATCAGTATCTGTGCATCTTATTCTTTATAGTAGTGTCTATTACATGCAGTTATATGAAAATGAGTGTATAATGTCCCTTTAAAGGGACAGTACACTGTAAAATTGTTTTTATATTAATGTATTTTCAATGACTTGTCATACCAGCTGCAAAGTATAACATATATGAGAAATTGCATTTTTCAGTTTATTTGTGTATATGAAGTAGCTGGCTTTTAAACCACAGCCTATTACAATGGGTTGAGCTTCAGGTAATATCAGATCTCATTATGTTATCACTTTTATGTTCACAGACTTGCTCCCTTATTTTATATTTGTCTAGAAAACCAAAGCTCAATACTTAGAGAGAACAATGGAAAGTTACACGTTCATGATTCAGTGCACACAAAAAAAACTGTCAAATGGGTTTCTTTTATCAAATGTATCTTCATTCCAAGTGAGCATACTGTGGTAAGCTTAGGTGTGCGCACGTGTCTTCAGAACGATACGGCAGCAGTGTATGCAACAATATTTTTAATCTTATAAACATAGTGCTGAAATTACGTTTATGTTTCTGAGCCTACCTCATTATCCTCTCAAGTCACACTTAGTAATAGAAATCGTAAAGTTTTAAAAATCGCCTGTTCTATCTGAATTATGACATTTTTATTTTGACATTCATACCCCTTTAGCATACAATGGTGGCTCAACAGGAGGCTGCTCTTAATATAGAAGTATGTTTAGTCACAAAATAAGCTGAGTAAATTGGTTCAGCAACAGGATCTGTTAGTACATGAGAGGACAAAACCGTGTGACACTCTCACACTTTATTCTACCATTATTACTAGTGCTGGAGTGCAGGAGGGAGAAATGCTAAAGGGCATCAGAAGGGGGAAATGCCCTTTAGCAGAAATGAAAGTGCAGTCTTCTGTCTCTCTATGGTTTAAAGTTTGTTCCAGAGAGAAACAGTGTCTTCTATAAAACATCTATATTTCTCTTATTCCACTTCTGGACAATAATGTCACACATACACACCACTGTAGATATAATCCAGATACAGAATATTCCTATTGTCATTTACATGGCATGTCTATATCTATTGTTATTGTTACACACCCTGTTCTAAAAAAGGTCACAAAAAATCAGCATGACACAGAGCAGATTCACTGTTTTGCAGTGTTGTAGTCTATATCTCCTTCCATATATAAAGTTGAAATAAGGATATTTAAACTATTTTACATTTGCTGTGAATAATGTGTGTGCCGTATAAAAATGGATAAACATTGCTGCTAAATGTTATGGCAAAGATTTTCATCCAGCAACTGTGACTACTCTATAGAAAACAGATTCCCATACTTTTGGCAAATGTGTCAATTGGGGCAGGGGTTGACAAATATGTTTAAAATATAGGAGCCAGTAAGAATAATATATAGGAGCCAGTCATACTTTTTAGAAGACAGACAGTGGTATTTGTATATAGCTATATAGTGAATATCCCAAAAGTTAGGAACCAGGGGCTCACTGGCTCCTGGGTTTGACGAGCCCTAAATTAACGTATGACACATTTATTTTAAATGTATGTGCAAACACTTTTTAATGAGCCTGGCAAAAGTATTTGGAATAATCCAAAAAGTTATGTAGCAGAGGTAAAATTCCTAAAAAAAAAATGGATCCTTGCTTGGCTCTTAGGATCTCTCAAGCCCTCATGTATGTTTTTATGTGTACATATGCTAAACTAACAACTCTTTCAAGACCCAGAACCATAATGAAACTTGATTACCACTTTTAGCCTCATAGAGTTGGATTTAATGTCATTATTTGGCTAAAGAGAAGATGTACCTAGCAGATGTTATTGTATGTGGAGCTAATCTGTGGCTCTGTGGAGGTTGCACATTAAAGGGACAGTTTACTCAAATTTTTTCTCCCCTTTAATTTGTTCCCAATGATCCACTTTACCTGCTGGAGTGTATTAAATTGTTTACAATTAGCTCCTTTACCCTTATATTGGCATTTGAAATAGTTGATTTAGCATGTGGTATCCCCACCTATTCTGAAAGTTTGTGGCCAAACTATAGATAAGCTGTGTAAACACAGCCAGCAGAAGAAATTTACAATCCCAGTAGGATATAGCAGAGATAATGTAATAAAATTTTGATTTTCCATTGTTCTCTCCAAGTATTAGTGATTGGTTTATGGACAGATATAAGATAAAGAAGCAGGTATATGTACACAATGTGATAAAGTAATGAGATCTGATTATACCTACAAGCTCAACCCATTTTATTAGGTTGTGGCTTCAAAACACAAAATCAGAGCTTTAATATACACAAATATACCTTAAAAAGCTAATATGTATACATTCTTTACTATGCAGTTGGAAAAAAAAAGCAATTGTAAACACATTAAGGGAAAAACAATTTTACAGTATACTGTCCCTTTAAGGGGCCGATTCATCAAACTCTGTATGGCAGCTTTGACATCAAGAGCTCCCCTAAACAAAATAAGCACTATGAAATGCCACATTTACATAAAAGTTATTATTTTGCACTCCCTAATTATATCTAAATGCTTATTAGAGTTAAACAGAACTTAACGTAGATCGCCGAAAACAGGAGTTAAGAAGCAGCGGTCTTAAGACCCCTGCTCCTTAACTCGTCTGTCACCTCTGAGGCGGCAGACAGCAATTCGCCTGATCACCATTAAAGCTTCCTGTTTTATAATAATGTTTAAGACGTATCAGAGAATAATTATTTTATTCAATACTGGTTCCAAGAAAGTGCGAGTGGACATGATACGATGTAGCTTATCATGTCTGCCGCACATCGATAAATGCCGACAGCGTAGCAGTTCTTGTGAACTGCTTGTACAATGCCGCCCCCTGCAGATGGTGTTAATCAGCCTGATCGTATAGGATTGGGCGGATTGATGTCTGCAGCCTCAGAGCAGGCAGACCAGTTATGGAGCAGCGGTCTTTAGATCGCTGCTTCATAACTGCTGTTTCCGGCGAGCCATTCGGAGCTTGATAATTCGGCCCACAAAAGTAGGCAGACAAAAGTCAAGGTCCAAGTTTAGAGCAGGCAGAAAGTAAACTGATTTATATTTAGCGTGCAGTACCTCTTATCCAGTAGAACTACATTTTCTGTAAACAACTGTACACATCTGAAAAAACAAAAGAAGACAGAAGCGCCCACCGCATCTAAGTGCAGATTAAATGTGTGACTTTAATAATAGCAAATAGCAAGAATAACACTCACAATATTAAAATATATACAAGCCGTGTAAAAAAACTTGAAGCTGTCCCAGGTTCCGGCGTGTACCGCTCCGATCACACTGTTTCCAAGATGGAGTCTCCGCGACTCAGCTGGAGGGGGGGGGTGTATACCGCTGGGCCAATCCGATGCGTCTTTGACTTGGGGCTGGATCGCTATAGGTGGTGGCGCGATACTCTGTGAAGCCGTCCCAGTTAATGTTGATTCCACCTCCACAATAGAATTACTGCTCAGCCGTAGTGAACCGTATCCCCCTTAATGGCAATGCAATGCCAGAAAACACTGGTTGAAAATATTCCAAAGTCCTCAGCCCACTTAGTGTTTGCGTGTTGAATTAAAAGCACTAACAGTGGCCTCACAGGAACTGTACACATCTATGCAGCAGTTGCTAAAGCTGAACCATAAAGAGCCCATCTGAGATGATTTGCAAGACATTTGGAAATGAGGACCATTTTAATGACTCTCTATGTTTTGCCTCAAATAACCCTTGTGAACATTATTCTTGAAAGGTTTATGGTGGTTTATAAGAAGAAATATTTCTCACACAGAATTTATATTGAGACTAAACACAAGTGAATAATGTACTGTATTGTAATGGCAGATATACTAGGTTTTATTCACAATAAGCAGTAAGACCACATACAAATGTTTACAGGAGTGTATGACAGTACTGAAAATGGGCCAGTTCAAATGCCAATCAAGTTCAGTTCTGTTCAACTCTAATAAACATTTAGAAATAATTGGGGAGTTCAAAATAATAACTTTTATGTAGTGCTTTTGAGACACTTAGGAATGACCAGATCTGGTTTCAAAACATAACATGTATTTTTTGGAGTTTTGCAATATCAACTATTATTGCACGCTCCTCAGTTTCAATTGATCACACAGGGTTCCTCTTTTATACATCGATCACTTCTGATAAAAGGCTAGAATAGACAGAAAAGACCAACAGTGTCAGCAGCTATAGGCCATGTAAATGTGCCTTTGCAAAGTGCTTATTTTGTCTACGGGAGCTCTTGCTGTCAAAGCTGCCGACACCTCATGTATATGGCAAATAAGAATACACATAACTTATTTCCAAATCCCATGCATCTTGGCATGCTACACTATATGGCCACCTGACTATCACACCTATATGAGCTTGTTGGACACCCCATTCCAAAAAAAAGTTAATTTGCCTTTATTTTGGTGACTGAAATAGCTATTTTTGTCTGTGGTATCCCCACCTGTATACTAGAAAAGCTATATAAACATAGCCATCAGAAGTATATTTGAAGAAGGTACCAAAGTCACTGCTTAAAATATTTCAAGAACTCTATATACCTGTTTCTGTGATCGTTAATAACTATAAACTCATTCTCGGATCTCAGGTACTAATAGAAATTTGGAATTCAATTTGTGGTTTTATAGATCCACTACAAATGATATATATATATATATATATATATATATACTGTATATATATATATATATATATATATATATGTATATATATATATATATATATATAGGCCCCTATTAAATATGATGGTCAATTTCCTAGAATTATAATATCATACACCAAAGTAGAGTAAATAATTCAGCCCCGAGGGCTGTAATAATCTATGATATTATTGGGGCTGAATTATTTACTCTACTTAGGTGCATGATATTATAATTCTATGTAATTTACCAGAATATTTAATATGGGTGTGAGGATACTCCTATCTGACAGCAAGTAGAATACTAAGCACCCGTGGAAGTTTATAGGACTAAAATCCAAAAGTATTACTAGCATTTGTAACACACCATCACCCTATATACTTCTGACTTATTATTTGGCAAATGTCTCATATATTATGTCATTATGCAATAGAGGCTGTTTTTATGTTGTCTTACCAATTTTTTTTTTTTAAAAACAAGCGTAAATAAATGTTATGTTTAAAGTCAAATAAGCAACACTCCACAATCTAGTTGAACACATTTTATTAAAATATAATACACTTTAGGACCTAGAGTGTTGTATATATGTATCATTTGTAGTGGGTCTATAAAACCACTATTTGAGTTCCAAATAGCCAGCAGAAGGAATTACACACCAAGGGTAGAAGAGATACATAATAAAATGTTAATGTTTAATTGTAGGAGAGATACAATAAGGAAGTATGTGTGTGTATAAATCAATAACAGAAGTAGATCTGATTTCCCTGCAAATTCAGCCCATTTTAGGGCCAGATTACAAGTAAAGCGGTATTTAACACTCCCGCTCAGGCGCTAACCTGATGCGTGCAAAAAGCCAAACTTAGAATATCACATGCGCTATATCGTATTTCCCAATGGAGCAAAGAAAAAAGTGGAAAAACAACCTAACACTCTTTTTGCGCGCAAACACGATTGCATATTCTCACCTATACCTTTACTTATATAGATGTATGATTAATTATAGGTATAGATATATAAATATATATAGGAATACTTATTTAAAAATACTTATTATTTTAATAAAGGTTTTAACATATTATATGTGCAGATAGTAAATACATAGTTAAAACCTTTATTAAATATGAATATTGCATAAATATAATTTTTTATGTTTTAATGTACTTAACTGCAAAGGGCTCTATAACACACACACACATATATATATATATATATATATATATATATATATATATATATATATATATATATATATATATATATATATATATATATACAGTATATATATATATGTCTATATATGTGTACATATGTATTTATGTGTTTATATGTATGTAAATACATAAATACATATGTACACACATCTATATATATATATATACTGTATATATATATAAAAAACATATATATATATATACACACAAATTTAGACATGTACTGTATATGTATGTATCTCTATGTTAAAGCCCCTTGCCTGGCTTTTTTCTTTCTAACACCTTATACCTCATATCTTTGAGCCCTTATAACTTTTTTGTGCATTTTTTCAAAAATATTTTTTATTAGATAGTGTTATGAGTGTAACTGTACTTTGTAATGTATTTTTGATGTGCTTTGTGACACTTTCACTAAACAGTTAACCAGAGTTATCCCTCCTCCACCAAACTTTACAGTAGGTACTATTCATCCTGGTAGGTAGTGTGGTCCTGGCATCTGCCACACCGAGATTCTTCCATCAAACTGACAGATAGTGAAATGTGATCCATTACTACAGAGAACACGTTACCATTGCTCCAGAGTCCAGTGGTGGAGTGCTTTACACCACTTCAGCTGGCGCATGGCGTTGTGCATGTTGATGTGAGGCTTGTGCACAGTTGCTCTCTCATAGAAAGACATTTCATGAAACTCTTGACGCACAGTTCTTGTGCTGATGTTGTTTGCAGAGGCAGTTTGGAACTCTGTAGTGAGTGGTACAACAGATGATAGGCGTTATTTATTAATGCAATAACACTTTAACACTCCCTTCTCTGTGTTTTTGCCTTGTGTACTACTTTGTGTCTGGGCTGTTGTTGCTGCTAGACACTTCCACTTCACAATATTAGAACTTACAGTTGAACAGGGCAGATCACAATAGAGCAGAATCTTCACAAACTGACTTGTGGCAAAGGTGGCATCCTGTGATAATGCCACATTTAAAATCACTGAGCACTTCAGTACAACCAATTGTACTGAGAATGTTTGTCTATGTTATGCACCTGTTAGAAATCGGAGTGGCTAAATCACCTTAACTAAATAATTAGTAGGAATGTCCACATACTTTTGGCCATATAGTATATGTGGTGCGTGAGAAGAGGCTTTATAATATTAAAAAACATAAAAGGCTGAAAAATCACTGTGCATTGGAAGCCTATTAAAGTAATTAAATCTATAGAGAGAGTAACTAATACTGAATTTAAAGGGACAGTCAAGTCAAAATTAAACTTTCATGATTCCGATAGGGCATGCTTTACTCTCTTGGTATTCTTGAAAACTAAACCTAGGTAAGCTCATATGCTAATTTCTAAGCCATTGAAGGCTGCCTCTTATCAAAGTGCATTTTGACAGTTTCTCACAGCTAGACAGCGTTAGTTCATGTGTGTCATATAGATAACATTGTGCTCACTCCAGCAGAGTTACTTATGAGTCAGCACTGATTGGCTAAAATGAAAGTCTGTCAAAAGAACTGAGATAAGGGGACAGAGGCTTAGATACAAGGTAATCACAGAGGTAAACAGAATATTAATATAACAGTGTTGGTTATGCAAAAGTGGGGAATGAGTAATAAAGGGATTATCTATCTTGTTAAACAATACAAATTCTGAAGTAGACTGTCCCTTTTATATCCCTTTGAAAAGTATTTTACATCAAATATAAATCAGTCTCTTTCCTTACAAAATCTCCCTTTTAAGACATCCTACTGCAATAAGTCATAATTCCAAAAAATCTAATATTAAAAGAATCATCATGTTCTACTTTTTTTATCATTTTAATTTACATCTTAGGTCGGTGTAAGGGCTCAGGGACTTCTTATTACTAATACTAATAATTTATTGCACTTCTAAAAATGGAAAACACCAAGCTGCTCCTGATTAACCAAATGTTTCAGCAAATTCACATACACGGCAACTATTGGGTGAATCCTAATCCATTAAAAAAAATGTATCAAGCAATGTATCTTCAAAAATCAACATATAGATGTATTTTTTTTTTGTTTTGTTTTTTAAATAAATGATTGTGATCAGACGCATTGTCTGAATGTGTTTATTCTAAACAAATGCCAAATATTAGCTGAATATACAACTTTATTTTGTTAACAAAAAAATGCCAACTTTTCCTTACTCAAACATAATATTCAAATATTGAAAGTAGCATTAGAATAATCCGTTTTTTTGTGAATGCAGTAGAATCAACATACAAATATTGAATTTCAATGTAAATGTTGGTGTTAAAAAAAAACATTCAAATTACAGAACAAATGTCAAGAGAAACATTTGTTCTAGAATTTAAATATAGGTACAAATCCCCAAATCCGGAATTCCAAAATCCAGAATTATTCTGAAATCCAGACTTTTTCATTAATATTTAAAAAAAAAAACACACACACACACATATATATATATATATATATATATATATATATATATATATATATATATATTGTTTTTACCTGCCAGTAAGTCAAATCTTCTCTGCCTGAGTCTTTGGTTTGTTTTTGTATGTTAGAAATTGCAACTACGTTAAAACTTTATGCATGCAAGAAAAAAAATAGTGATAGATTTTGAGACAGGAAGCGGCGGATGTCACGATCAGGTGGATTGTGTAGCGGCTCTCGAGGGATAGAGCTTAGCCCTGTTTGATACACCTCGTTGCCGACACTTCCTTGGAGCGGTTTTGTTTGCTGTGGATGGCTCCCAGATCCTCTTGCTCACAATTGGAGCAACTCTTTGGCAACGCACCACAGCAACTGGGAAGTAACTGTTGTTCCTGTCTCCCTATAGGAGTTTGAAGGCCTTTGACCTGGGCCTGTCTGGCCATCACCTGATCTCCCTCAGGACCAGCAGCCCAGCCAAGGCGGCATTCTCAAACGCTAAGTATTATTTAGAGTGCCAAGACCTGCACCCATCGGCATACATGGCCTGCTAAGTGCAATTCCAACACTGCTAGCTGGAGATTGGCTAAGTTTGTAGGACCAGAGCGTGACGGAGCGCTGGGCCTCTAGGTGGCGGGCATCCCGGGAGAAAAACTATGGGCATGGAAGCAATGTGAACCACAGTCTTTCAGGTTCAGATGGCATAGAAGGGACGAATACCCAGTGGCGTGTACTGCCAAAGCCGACCATTATTGACACCCTCAGCCCCTTTGTAGGAGGTCTGTATGCATCTATACCGGTAACTGACCGGGTCTGGGTTGATGACGGGTCCCGATGGTATACGGGGCCCATCCCATTATTCATTGAACATTGTGGAACCGGAAATCTAGCTCCGGTAATTTGATTACATGGCCCTAGAGTAAGAAAGCAGAACCTGGGCACCTTGATACTGCTTACACACCTTTGTGATTATAAATTAATCCAATACACACCCGCAGACTCTGGTGTTCTAGGAAATACGCATGCTGACAGATGTATACGCTTTTCAGATTTAAGGTACTCTTGATATCTTGTTTTAATAAATAGTTTGATGCGGGAGCCTGAAGTGGTTTTCCAGCATATCAGGGTGCTTTAGAGGATAAACATCTGCTATCACTAAGAATAAAAAAATGTATAACTTCTTTATAAAGACACTGTCTGTTGGACAAACGGAGGTTGGCAGAAGATTTGTATAAAAGAGAAGGAAAAAGTTATACATATACTCTTGGCGGAGTGTGTAAATCTGGAATAGCCTATGGTATAAGATCATATTGGGTTCATCATATTGGCCCCAAAAAAAACTTTACCTAATGGAACAGTCAAAGTTAGACCAGTAATTGCAAAGTTCCTTAATTTCCAGGATAAGCTCAATATCTTGCAGCACTATAAACAAAGAATCCCATTTACAATTGGAGAAAACAAAATTTTAATGTTTCAGGATTTCTCTAACGAGACATCATTAAAGAGGAGATAAATTACACCTTTTTGCACCAAATTAATAAATATTGGCATGAAGGCTACAGTCATATATCCAGCAACAATTAAGATTTTTACAGAAAATGATTGTTTGATGTTGAGTAATCTGGAAGAGGTAAAAGAATTTTTAAAAAATAAGGGTATTTCTTTATAAGAAGGTGACTTGTGAAATTTGTTGGAATTATATTTAAAACGCGTATGCATTTGCAATATTTTAGGCATTATTACAAGCCATGTTATATGTCTCCTGGGTTAAGAGAACAATTGATGGGTCAGACATATTTTTGGTTTCTTTTTTTCTGTGTAGTAGGTTTGTATATGTTTTCCCCCTTTTTTTTCTTCCTCTCTCTCCCCCACAACCCTTCCCCCCTCTCACCAGCAGGTAGGGTCCATTGTAAGGCTTTTAAAAGTATTTCTTTTAAGTTAAATAAATGAAGGAACAATTATATTTGGCTTCATGGAATGTTGGTGGGATTACATCACCTCAAAAACGGAAAAAAATCTTAGCACAACTTAAAAAACACACCCCTGATATATTCTTCCTACAGGAGACACACTTAAAAGAAACAGAATTGGTCAAGCTAACAACAGGGTGGGTTGGGGAGGTGGTGGGAACCCCTTCTATCAATAGCAAAAAAGGGGTCACCTTTCTTCTTAATAAAAGACTGCAATATAAAATTGTGAGGGCAGTATTGGATCCAGAGGAAAGATATATTATTCTCCAAATTGAGGTAGAGGGTATGGCATTAACATTATGTAATATTTATGGCCTGAATAAATTGGAAAAAGTGTTTTGGGATAAGTTACAAGTAAAGCTCCTTCCATTTCATTTGAAAAATTTAATTATTGCGACTTTAATCTTACATTATACCCTACATTAGACAGGTTGAGACCCGCTCTGAATAGAAACAGTAAGCAAGAAAGTAAAACATTTAAAATGTTTTGTAAGACACTGTGTGGACTCGAAGATATACATGTGAGTCACATGCACATAAAACAATGTCTAGGCTCGATTACTTTTTAATATCTGATAAAATCATAGATTATGAATTGCTTGCTGACGTTAAGGAAATCATAATCTTAGACCATGCTTTTATTACCTTAAATATTAAAGTTAGGAATAACCAGATAGCAGGCAATAGATTCTTCTTTCCCAGTTATTCGGTGAATAATGTCCAGTTCAAAGCATGGTTGAAATTAAAATGGAAGTATTTTTACCAGTTTAATTTTATCCCAGAAATACGAATCAAAATTTTATGGGAAACTTTCAAAGCAGTAATAAGAGGGAAAATTAAGGCGTATTTAGTTAATCAAAAATGTAAAGCAGTTGCCAGGGATACACAACTGGCAAATCAACTACGGAATGCATATTATTCTTATATTAGTGACCCTGTTCAAAAAATGTGGGAAATTTATCAAGAAAAAAAAAGAGAAAGAAATCTACATAACACAAAAAATGGCACAAGAATAACTCAGGACTAGGTTTTTTTTCTACAGACATGGAGGTAAATCTGGCAAGTTCTTAGCTAATATAATTAAAACTAAAAAAAAGAAATCTCTGATAGAATCTCTTAAATCCCCACAGGGCAGGACCACCAACATTAAGGAAATTAAAGAGTATACTCTGCAATATTTCCAGAAACGATATTCTACTGACATAATAGATTATCAAGTTAAGGAGAATTTTTGGAATAGCACACAAACCCCAAAGATAGCAAAAAGCAAATTAGACGAATCAAATGCTCCTATTTCCTCTGAAGAAGTTAGTATTTCATTAAGAGAGCAGCGGCTAATAAAGCCGCCGGACCAGATCAGATTCCAGCGGAGCTTTATAAATGTCTTTCAGAAGATATTACACCAACATTGGTAAAAATGTTTAACAGCTATTATGTGGATGGCATGCCTTGTTCTAATTATTTTACGGCATCTTTAATATCCCTAATCCCTAAAAAAAGGTAAAAATAGATAGGAGATTAGTTCGTACAGGCCAATTTTGTTATTAAATAGCGATTACAAAATTCTTACAAATATTATCTCAACTAGGCTTAAATTCAGTATTGGACCCCCTCATCCATAAGGATCAAGTTGGCTTTATGCCTGGCAGAAACTCCTCACGTAACATAAGGAAAATTCAATTGATATTGCATAGCTATCAGGCAAATGCGCAGAAAAAAATAAATTTTTAAAGGGACCAGATGCAGCAATAGTTTCAATAGACGCGAAGAAGGCCTTCGACTCCATTACCTGGGATCATCTGTTTACAGTGCTTTCTAGGTTTGGACTCGAGGGCCCTCTCTTTAATTGTATTAATATAATCTATGAACACCCCACTGCTGCTATTATTATTAACAAAAGGCCCTCTGCTAGTTTTCAATTACATAGAGGATCAAGGCAAGGCTGCCCTCTGTCCCCTTACTTATTCAACCTGGCGCTTGAACCCCTAGCTATTTGTCTAAGAAGAGAGATTGAAAGGATTAAAATGGGTACAAGAAAGGCCACAACATTGTTATATGCAGACAACTTATTAGTTTTATTGTCCAATACTGGAAGAAATATCCCCCTACTAATACAATTATTGCAGGAGTTTAGTGCCTTCTCGGGCTATAAAGTTAACACAGCTAAAACTGAAATCTTCTGGCTAACGAAACAAAATAATTCATACCAAGGATCCCAGTTTAAAAAAGCGAAAGAAGCATTTACGTATACGCATTTAGGTGTTAAATTATCTAAAGATACCAATGACTGGTATAGGCTCAATTATCCCCCAATCTTTGCCAAAATAAATTATGATCTGGAAAATTAGGCTAAATTTAAACTAACCCTAACAGGAAAAGTGAATCTGATAAAGATGGTGATATTTCCCAAACTTTTTTATTTAATGCAGAATTGATCTATTGTGATAAATCGGAAAGATCTTGGAACATTTAAACAGAGATACCTCCAATTCCTTTGGGGGAGAAAACAGAGAGTCATTGCCTTTAAAACACTTTCATTAATCAGGGTAGACGGCGGCCTGGCTTTACCAGACATTGAAATTTACAATTTAACGGCTATCATGAAGATAGCACTAGACTGGCTAACTGGAACTGATTATTATGCAGCGCAAGCTCTGGAAGAAAATCTTGTCCAGCCATACTCTCTTAAAGGGACAGTATACACCAATTTTCATATAACTGCATCTAATAGACATTACTATAAAGAATAAGATGCACAGATACTGATATAAAAATCCAGTATAAAACTGTTTAAAAACTTACTTAGAAGCTCTCAGTTTAGCTCTGTTGAAAAGGTAGTTAGAAAGCCCACTGCAAGTGGGAAATAAGACACTCCCCCCTTCTTTTGCATATGAAAAAACCCTTTACACAAACAGGAGCAAGCTGGTGTAGGTATCTGACGGTATTCTCCTAAAACTTTGGGGCTTGGTTAGGAGTCTGAAAATCAGAGCAATGTTATTAAATATAGATCATCTACAAAACATTTATGCAAAGAAAAAAATGAGTGTATAATGTCCCTTTAAGGCTTTACTCCACTGTACAGCTGATAATTGGCCTCGTAAAATTAGAAAATTACCTGCTGTTCAAAATGTGATCGTTGTTTGGCAAAGAACATTAAGAAAGTTAGGTAGTAATCCCAGACTTTCTAAATATTTGACCATTATGGGTAATCCCAGTTTAACTCCAGCATTAAGTTAGAAATTTTTTAGAGATTGGGCCCTAAAAGGCCTAAGGTATATCTGGCAACTAAGAGAACAAAGCACTGGGAGAAGCAAGTCATTTGAGGACTTAAAACAAGAATTCGGGCTGGTAAATAAGGAATTCTTTGCTTTTCTACAGGCCCGACATTATGTTCAAACTCTTGCGTACAATAGTGTCGAGGAGGATAAATGGTGCACCCTAGACCCAATACTGAATCTTTTCAGAGCGGGTAAATATTCTATCTCATGAGCTTTCTTGGCCAATCAAAGGTGCAACAAATTGCACTAACATGGCAAGTTACAGCCAAGGTTGGTCAGAAAAGCTTTAAGCTAGTAGATACTGCAATACTCTCCTCTTCATGAAGAGAACCACACACCAAATTTGTAAACAGAATTTATATTACTCCAAAAATTAAAGCTTGTTGGGATAAGTCAGGCTTTCAATGTCATAAATGTAAGGCATTAGAGGCAGATATATACCATTGTTTCTGGAGTTGCCCCAAAATAAAGAAATTTTGTTATGTCGATATTTGATTTTTTGCTCTGTTTTGTATTATTTCTGGGGTTTTTTTTTTCATTTTTTGATCTGTATTATGAATTTGTAAATAAACAAAGATTTTAAAAAAAGAAAAGAAACTGCAACTACATTATAATTATTTAAAACAACAACTATTACCTTTCTGAATACAGCACTGTACTATTTTTTTATGTTACTTTGCACACAACGGTATTAAAAATGATATAAAACTACCTTTACCCTGCTCGCAATCCTTGTGCCAAGATTCTAAACACATACACAAGAAATTGTACTATACATATTTATAGGTCAAATCAAGCACATATCTAGAAACTTTCTTACTGAAACTGAACACATACAAAATTAAAGCATGTCATACATTTTATACTTTTCAAAATATTAGATGTTTGTCTTGTAATTTAATACCATTAATACTGACACAGACCTCTTTCTGTAATTTAACAGAACTGGAACATCAGTCGCAAGAAACAATTTAGACTTCTGACATATGTGAAACATGTGTTGATGCTTACAGACCAATTACATCCCCCATTGGGCATTTTTAGTGTATGATTTTGCAATAAAAGTCTAAGTGATTTTTCATGCTCGCAAACAGTAGCAAGAAAAACTGCCAAAAGCAACTCATCTTGCTGTCTCTCTATTAATATTATTTTAAAACAATTCTTAATTCTGGTATATGGTGCCTAAGCTAAATATTAATTCACTAGCAAATTAAATAGTCTTTGATAAAAGGTGGATGATATTGTGTTAGCAACATATTAGATATAAAAAGGGTATTAATAAGAAAGCAACAAAGCATATTAATAACTTAAAGGGATATGGAAGTCAAAACTAACCTTGCATGATTCAGATAGAGCATATATTTTAGCCATTTTTAAATTCACTTCTATTTTCTAATTTACTTTGTTCTTTTGGTATCCTTTGTTGAAAAAGTATATTTACATATCCTTCCCTACTGGGAGCTAGCTGATGATTGGTGACTACACACATGAGACTGTTACGAGTTTTGCGTTAGAAGCTGTGCGGTGCTAACGAGCAGTTTATGCTAACTGCTCACTTACAGACAGTGCTGGTATTACGGGTTTTTACAAACCCGGCGTTAACCGCAAAAAAAGTGATCGTAGAGCAAAATTTTGCTCCACATCTCACCTCAATACCGGCGCTGCTTACGTTAGCGGTGAGCTGACTGAACGTGCTCGTGCACAATTTCCCCATAGGAATCAATGGGGGAGAGCCGGCTGAAAAAAAACCTAACACCTGCAAAAAAGCAGCGTAAAGCTCCTAGACTTCTTCCCATCTGGAGGACCACTTCTGCCCGGCTGGGATGAAGACTTCTGCCCGTCTGGGATGAAGACTTCTGCCCGTCTGGAGGACCACTTCTGCCCGGTTGGATGAAGACGTCTCCCGGTAGGGTGATCTTCTGAGGGTTAGTGTTAGGTTTTTTTAAGGGGGTATTGGGTGGGTTTTAGAGTAGGGTTGGTTGTGTGGGTGGTGGGTTTTAATGTTGGGGGGGGATTTCTAATTTTTGTTACAGGTAAAAGAGCTGATTACTTTGGGGCAATGCCCCGCAAAAGGCCCTTTTAAGGGCTATTTGTAATTTAGTGTAGGGTAGGGCTTTTTTTATTTTGGGGGGCTTTTATATTTTGTTAGGGGGATTAGATTAGATTAGGTGTAATTCGTTTAAAATTCTTGTAATTTGTTTATTATTTTTTAGGGTTAGACTTAGATTTAGGGGTTAATAACTTTAATATAGTGGCAGCGACGTTTAGGGTGGCATATTAGGGGTTAATAAATGTAGGTAGGTGTCGGCGATGTTAGGGACGGAAGATTAGAAGTTAATAAAATGTAACTAGTGTTTGTGAGGCGGGAGTGAGGAGGTTTAGGGGTTATTATATTTATTATAGAGGCGGCGATGTCCGGTTTGGCAGATTAGGGGTTACATTTTTTTTTAAGTGTTTGCGATGTGGGGGGCCTCGGTTTAGGGGTTAATGGATAGTGTATGGGTGTTAGTGTACTTTTTAGCACTTTAGTTAAGAGTTTTATGCTACGGCGTTGTAGTGTAAAACTCTTAACTACTGACTTTTAAATGCGGTACCAGGCTTGACAGGAGAGGGTGTACCACTCACTTTTTGGCAGACTCGTAATACCGGCGCTATGCAATTGACGTAAGTGGATTTGCGGTATTTCCGAGTCTGGCCCAAAAAGTGAACGGTACACCTGTACCTGCAAGACTCGTAGAGCAATAATAACGTGTTCTAATATACTAGATCATTTTATTTGTGGGCTTTTATATCCCTAACAGTAAAGTCAAAATGAAACTTAAATGGATTGGATGAAATTTAAGACAATTTTACAGTTTAGTTCTATTATCAATTTTACTTATTTACCTTGGTATCTTTTTTTAAAAGATTAATTCTAGGTGAGCTCAGGAGTGTGCACAAGTATTTAGCCATCTGGCTGCAGTGCAGAAGTGCATGCCTGGCACCAGGAAGTAAATTGTGACTGCTTATAGTTGAAGCAGGACTTCATAGTGAGTAAAAATAGTTCTCATTACACTGTCAACTGCGCAAAATTCTGTAAATAAAATTTAGCTTTATCCACACTCAGATCTGTCTCACATTTAAAGGCACAGCCTAGATCTTGTCCTTACTTTGGTTGTCAATCTACTCTCTCTTTCATTTGCACAGTGGACTGTAATGCCATAAGTATCCCTCTGGCTTCCTTTGTCAGTTACAGTCCTTATGCACATGTCTGATAGGAAGCATGTGCCTGATAGTGTTCCCATACATGGGAGAAAGCACAGGCAAGAGATAAGAACTATAGCACCATTGGTGTGACGTCCCTGAATTTCCCTATGATATATATCACTTTAATGAAGAGATCTACAGTATGGGATGGCTTGTCAGCTTACATGCTAAATTGAGTGCATGGGGACAGCTGAAAAAGAAGGGATCTGAGGTTAAAAAAAAATTAAAATCAGAGGCATAATTTTTTTTTTTTAAATTTGTTTATAAAATATTTTACCAAGAAAGATACATTGAGATTTCTCTCGTTTTCAAGTATGTCCTGGGTACACAAAACATTGCATTGGCACAATGGGTACAATAAATTACAAAAACAATAATAATACACAATATATGCACAAAAATTTAACATAGAACAGGTAGGAAATATATAATCAACCATGACAGGTGCATTTTGTTTCGAGATATGTATAGAGGGATCTCTTAAAGGATATTAGGCATGGGGAAGGTTTGAAAGTGTGAGGGAGGTCATTCCATAATTGTGGTGCTCTGTAGGAAAAGGAGGATCGAGCTGCTTTCTTTTTGTATTGAGGCAAGCTAAATAATGTGCTGGTACTGGATCGGAGGTTATGGGAGGTGGGAATAACTGCTGAGAGCATTCTGCTCAGTTGGGTGGGAGCTTCCCAAAAAATCTTTTAAACACAAGGCAGGAAAGATGGAGGGTGCGTCTGGATTCCAGCGACAGACAGTTTAGTTCTTTTAGCATGTCACAATGGTGGGTCCTGTAGTTACATTGTAGCACAAAGCGGCAGAACGAGTTATACAATGTATTAAGTTTATTAAGGTGAGTTTGCGGTGCAGGTGCATATACTACATCTCCATAATCCATGATTGGCATCAACATTTGCTGTACAATCTTTTCCTTTACAGTAGGGCTGAGGCAGGATTTGTTTCTGTACAGGGCACCTATTTTTGGATAAAGTTTAGATGCCAGTTTTTCTATATGGAGGCCAAAAGATAGATTGGGGTCTAACAACATACCCAAGTATTTAAAAGAGTGGACTGCGGTAAGTGTGCAATTTGATTTTGTTTTGATGCACAGATGGGAATATTGTAGTTTGTGTAGTTAAGGTCCCGTTCCAAAGATCATTGTGACAGTTTTGTCAGTGTTTAGGAAGAGTTTGATTCTTGAGATCCACTTTTCTACGTCTGTGAACTGGTCTTGGAGCACTGCTTCAAGCTGCGGCAGATCGGAATTGTTTGCATAGATTACCGTGTCATCTGCATACATGTGTACAGTTGAGGATTTGCAGAAATTAGGCAGATCATTTATAAATAATGTGAATAGTAGGGGGCCGAGAATGGAACCTTGGGGAACACCACACGTGACTGGGAGAGGGAGGGAGTCGCTGTCAGAAATGGAGGCATATTGTGATCGATCTGATACATATGATCGAAACCAGGTTAGCGGAAGATCACCAATACCTGAGTTTTTTAGTTTGAGCAGTAGTATGTCATGGTCTACTGTGTCAAAGGCCTTTGCAAAATCAAGGAAAATAGCTCCAGTTAGGTCTCCTTGTTCCATTCCAGTTTGGATGTCGTTGCAAACTTTTAGGAGAGAAGTTGTAGTGGAGTGATTTGTACAAAAACCTGATTGATCAGGGGTCGGATAGTTAGATTGTTGGTAATATTCACATAATTGCGTAAGGACGCATTTTTCTAAGATTTTTGACAATACTGGGAGCAATGATATCTCCCCACTTTTTTGGAGAGGCACTACTCTTGCAGTCTTCCAAAGTTTGGGTATGCATCCAGACTCCAAGGATTCGTTAATTAGGGTTGTAACAGGCTGGCGCATTAAGCTTCCACAGCATTGCTGGGATTAAAAGGTCCAGACTGGTTTTTCGTTTTTAGGTTATTAAGGTGTTTCTTAATGACATTGATGGGTACAGGTCTAAAATTGAACTTCTCTATATTGGGTCTTTGCTGATTTAGTGGGGCCTGATCCACATTTGTAGCTTCAGGATGCAAGTCATTTATTAGTTTGTCAATCAGGGTGGTGGAGCATCCGACAAAATAATTGTTAAAGGCATTTGCTACTTCTAAGGGGAGTTGCAGGGTTTGGTTGTCCACATTGACAGTGGAGGGTTGGGAGTGGATTGGTGGAGTTTGTAAGTTATTTATGAGTTTCCAAAACTTTCTAGGGTTTGATATGTTATTGTTCAGATTTTCACAGAAATATTGGGCCTTGGCCAATTTTGTTTGTTTAGTGCATATATTTCGCCATTATCTATATACACAGTGATCGTTCATAGAGCCAGTATGCTTGAACTTTGACCACAATGAATCCCGAAACTGGTACATTTGAATGAGGTCAGCTTTGATCCAATTCAAGTGTGCTCCTTTTACTCTCACCTTACACAACTTAGTGTTGTGAAATTGTTGACCCAGTCTATATTAATATAACAGTGTTGGTTATGCAAAACTGGGGAATGGATAATAAAGGGATTATCTATCTTTTAAAACAATAAAAATTCTATTGTAGACTGTCCCTTTAACAAATCATGTTGTGCTGTTGTCAAGTTGTTGATCCAGTCTATTCCTGTAGAAAAAGATACGGGAGGAGAAATTCCAAATAAAATTTGACTTTTATTCCATCATTTTAAAAGTAGTAAAACAGCATTCAGCAAAGCCCAAACTTGTCAAAAAACAAGCCAGTCTATTCCTGCCTAGTGTAGTTAACAAATCCTGTTCTGCTGTTGTCAAGTGTTCATGCCCACTGGACTGGCCAAATCCTGTCCTGTTGTAGTTAAGGTCTGTTTTTAACCCAATGTGGTACCAAGTCTTGTCCAGCTGTTTTTAAGTTGCATACCCAGTCCATTCTTTACTACACCAACTGCCAAACCTATCCTGCTGTTCTCGAGTTGCTTACCCAGTACATTCATGACCATAAGAATTGTTGAGCCCAATCTTGCTGTTTTCAAGCCCCTGTCTTCGGTTCTCAAAATTTAAACCCCATCCACACTTGAATATGAAAATAATTCCTTTTTTTTATCTGTAAAGTTGTTTACTTTTATTTATATCCTGCTCAGCTTGTCCCTGAACTTATTCCTGATACCATATTGGTATCTGTTTGCTTTACCGTATGCAACCAAACCTACTCCTACATCTAAAAGGCTGGCTCAAGTCCAACTCTGTAACTACAACATCTAGAGATGAATTGTGTAGGATCTCAAACTACCTCACTGGTTCTGATACTTTTATAGGGACAAACGTCAACAATAAAGTATCATGATTCAGATAGTGCATTCAATTTGAATGACACTTTTAAAATTACTTCTATTATCAAATGTTATTTATTCTCTTGCTATCTTTTATTGAAAAGCATACCTAGATAGGTTTAGAAACGGCAATGCACTTCAGGACCTAGGAGGTGACTGGCGATTACCTTCATGCCTCTTGTCACTAACTCACTAGATGTGTTTATGTCCCATTAAGCAGGAAGCCAGATTCTTCCTACCATCATTTTTGGACCACACACCTGTTGCTATACCATATGATTTTTTTATTACAATGCTAAAATAATTAAATCCAATATTGGAATGTAGTCTGTGAAAATAACCCATGCAATGCTCACTAAATTTCTGTGAAACCTACTGGAGCCAGCAGATAAATACAGTTTGAGATGGTACTTTAATTACAGTGCATATATGAGGAGGTCATGACCTAAGTAAATAAAATTGTATTTGATATGTAATGAAATTCTTTTCTGCATCACATAATTGAACTAGTCCCTTTAAAAACACTGAGAAGAGAGCGTTTTTTGCATGGAAGCCATTTTCTAACGTCAAACTAATATCATGTTGAAACAGCACAGGTTTCTGCTACTTTACTTGAGCTTCAATAACAGGAATTATGTTGTTACTTAAATTGGAAACTTAAAATTGATGGATGTTTTCTAAACCCTGCCAGAAATCTGCAACAGTCACCATAACTGCTAGTCGGTGACATAAATGGAAAAAAGAGTGAGAGAGGAATTCAGTTCTGGTCTTAACATCCTACTTCAAGTGCCTTAACAGATTTCCACAGGGTTACTTCTGTCAGCAGGAATGAATCAAACTCATTCCAGCGTGGAATGGGATAAAATTCTGTGTGGGCATAAAACATATGAAAGTAACAAAAGCAAAAAAACACTTAAAGGGACATGAAACTCAATGTTAAGTTTCCCTAAAATGTTTCATTATACAAAATAAAAATCTGTGGGTTTTTTTTTCTCCAACTGAGACTAGACGGGCAGATGTGCACCCTGCAGACTTTAGGACTTTGTTATATATATTCCAAACTGAGCACAACAAAAGTAATTTGATAAAAAAAAAAAAATCAAGAGGCTTTGCCTTTTCAAGGGGTATGTCCCTGGACTGCAAAGTAATGCAAATTATGCAAACAAAATTAGTGTAGTCCTTATTTGCTTATATATGGCATATATGTATGTATGTGCGTGTCACACAAGGTGACATTTAGCTCCAGAGCAGCAATGCACTGAACATATTTGGTGAACCAATAACAAGAGGTATGTGTGTATCTACCAATCACTAGGTAGCTCTCATTTTTGCACTGAATTTGACAAGTAAATTGAAAATCGAAAGCTCTTAAAATTGCATACTCTGTCTGAACCATGTTTAACTTTTATTTACCTGTCTCTTTAATGGCCTTTAAACTTGCATGCAAATCATAGAGCACATATTTCTTCGTTATCATGTTGTATATATGACTGACATACATTACACTTGATAATGCACTTAGTCATCCCTTGTATACTGTATGAGAGAGGTAATCTAGTTTGTATGCTTACAAATCATGTTCTCATTTTTATATTGTAATGATCACTGCTATTTATATAGACCTTTAATAATTTATTTGTTTAAATCATATTTATCACAAACCATTTTAGCAAAATGTGCTGTAATCATTTCCCCTGAATACTTGTCTAGTAATTAAAATAGAGAACCGGAGTGTACTTTGCTATAAATGTCTAGCAGCTGCTTGTATATTTTATTGCTAGTCTGTTTTATTCCACTGGTGACAGCCAGGAGATTTTATTTGCTATATAACATATATATACCTTACTATTATTGTTCTCTTTAGAAAGTGTGGCTGACATGGAGACCTGATTGCAACAGCTTCAATTAAAATCCTTTTTTTTTTTTTTCCTATTGAAACAACCTAATGTTAAATAGTGCATTGTGTAATGTATCTGTCTAGTTAATAAAAAAATAAAAAATAAATAAATACACTCTTATGTTTGTGGGACTCGAGGGATTATGCAGGGTTAAGTAGAATTTCTTTCCAGCTGTATAACACGCCTCACTAGCAACATCACTGTTATATCTGTAAAAACGCTTTGTGTAGGCTAGAAGAGAAGAAATAGTTACCCTCAATATAATATGTGATGCACATTTTGAAGACTACATTTGGAAACCAATAGTTAAAGCAGGGCAGTTCAAGGGGATGTTTATTCTAGAGTCCGCAATTCTCACAACTGTCAGCGTTCATATATTTGCAAGTCAGTCCCTTCTTTATCTGTCCTGCAGTCTACGCAGGTCAAGGAAAGAGTAACAGATGGGAATGGAGAATTAAAGGAACATTAAAGGGATAGGAAAGTCAAAAATTAACTTACATGATGAAGATAGCGCATGTAATTTTAAGACACTTTAAAATTAACTGTTTTCAAATGCGCTTTGTTCTCTTTGTGTCCCTTGTTTAAAAAGAATACGCAAATATCCTACACTAGTGGGAGCTAGCTGCTTATTGGTGCCTGCACGCATTTGTCTCTTGTGATTGGCTAATAGATGTTATCCTTTGCTGAAGGAGAAGTACTGCACTACTGGCAGTTAGAGCAACACAGGTGAATGAAGCAAATTTGATAATAGAAGTAAATTGGAAAGTTGTTTAAAATTGTATGTTCTATCCAAATCATTACAGAAAATTAGGAGGTGTCCTGTCCCGTAACTTATAACCTTTATCAGTAATTAAGCACTGCATTTCAAAAGAAATGGTGTCAAATTACAGCTATTTTGTTAGCACAGTTTATAAAGTTTAGCAAGGCAAGATCAGTTCAGGAATTCATATCCCTTGTCCATATTCCCAATTTAACCACATTTTCTTTTTTTTGCATATTTATGTCCCTTTATGGACAAAATGAATCATCCCTCAATACATTAGAAACATAAACAGGTGCGTCACATGGCCTAGCAAAGTCTGATAGTGGATGATATATCAATAATGATGATGGCACTCACATTTGTTGTTGCACCTGGGATAGCAGGTGCAAAAAAGCCAGGCTGGAATCTAACAGTCATCCAGCAGACTGATATCCCAGGATACACCAGCAAAGCGGACAGCAATCCTCTGGCAAGGATAGGGATATCAGTCTCCTGGATGACTGTTAGATTCTAGCCTGCCTTTTTGCACCTGCTATCCCTGGTGCAACAACAAATGTGAGTGACATCATCATTATTGATATATCATCCCCTATCAGACTGTGCCATCCCTGTTTATGTTTCTTATCTACAGATTGCTGATATTGGGAGTTGGACCAAACCCCCTCAAAGAGCAGCCTGGGCTTCGACAAATTGTGAACTTTTAAAGAATTACCACCTATAACCATTTAAGGAAACTTGTCTCTTATTTTAATTGGCTTGGCTATTATACTGTTTTGGTTTTCATTTTTATGTCCGATTTTTATTAGTGATTTTCTTTAATTTTTTTTTTCCTTTTCTCAAGGGCGCCCCCTATAATAAGATTTGTATGTTGTTAATTCCTCAATACAAGTGCTGCTCATTTTAGTTTTGCCTACAGAGTCTGCTATTACATTTCACTTTTGGTTTCAATAATATATATTAAGATAGCAAAACTAGGTCATATTTTTGTCTAGGATGCTATTCATACTATGATACATTTATTGATACAACCTTCACAATCAATATTAGTCTAACATATCTCTTATGCATAATAGTCACCTCTATGATTTAGATAATAACATTTTTTATTGCGATCAGCAATATCCCAGTGGTATTGCCCTTTTATACAAATGATATTGATTACTATCCTGTATTATTGCTGACTAGTTTACACTAAAAAAAATGTCAAGTTTGCATCATGTTATGCCATAGCCCATTATATTCAAGAGCGCCCTCTACTGAAGAAATCCTGAATCTCAGACAAAACTAGTGATAGTTGCTATGCTAAATTTGACCAATCTATAATGTATATTGTAAGTTAATTCTATTATCTGATTTTAGCCAGAACTCCCACACACTTCAATGCAAACATTTCTCCAGCAGGTTTTACTAAGTTTTAAAAAACAATATTCTTTTTGTGGTTACATGTGTATTGTGTGACGAAGGCCTGTTAAATGTATTTCAACTGATATATCAACAAGAGTTTATTTGCTTTTTTTTTGTTTTGTTAGTGATATTGAACTACAGTTTAATAAACACATTGTATTGATTTTTACAGACTGTCTCACTGCACTATGCAGGCAAACATCATTGAGTAAAATGTTTTAAACTGAATAAAACATGTGACTTATAAATTCTAGGGGGGGGGGAATTCTATAGGAGATAGTATTATGTATTTTATTATGACACACTTTAGTTATCATTATTTATTTGTATATCAGAACCAGAAATTATACAACCCTTTTTCCTGGTTCCTTCTAGACAATGTGAAAGATATTTTATCTATCTCTATCTATCTTATTTAAAAATTAATGTTTTTAGTTTTGTTGATGAACTAATTTGTCACAAGAAGAATTAAAAAAGGAAATTTAATTGTATTTATGCCCATGCATTTTTTAAATTATTTACTTATAACCCTAATTTTGCATTGTATTTCCAAAGCAACAAATGCCCCTACTGTTTATCCATTTTATGTATCTTCAAATTTATCATCCTGGAAAACAAAGCTAATATAATCAGCAAGTTTGTTTCCTACCAAATTCATTTTTTAAGAAGTAAATGTCCAGAGTTGTGTAAAAGTTTTAAGAAAGTGAACTTGTTACAAGTTGAAATGTAACAAACAAATCTAGTACAGGCTTTTAATATAAAATAAAAACAAGTAAAAGATGTAACACTCCGAAATAATCTAAATCTAGCTACTCCCTAAATTGTAACAACTAATCCTTGCAAGTGTTACAAATGAAAACTAAAAACAACAGTATAAGGAGAGCGCTAAATAAATAGCAGAGAGAGATACCTTAGTACATAAATATCAACACAGGCTTTTAATATAACATCTTTAAAGGGACACTCTAGTCAAAATTAAACTTTCATCATTCAGATAGAGCAGGCAGTTTTAAAGGGATATTAACCCCACATTTATTTATTTCATGATTCAGATAGAGCATGCAATTTTAAGCAACTTTCTAATTTACTCCTATTATGAATTATTATTTGTTCTCATGTTATCTTGATTTAAAAAAAAAGCAGTAATAAAAGGTTAGGAGTCGGCCCATTTTTAGTTCAGCACCCTGGTAGAGCTTGCTGATTGGTTTGCTACATTTAGCCACAAATCCGCAAGTGCTACCCAGGTACTGAACAAAAAATGGTCGAAAGCTTATAGTACTGCTTTTTCAAATCAAGATAGCATGAGAACAAAGAAAAATTGATAATAGGAGTATATTATAAATTTGCTTAAAATCTCATAATCTATCTGAATCATGAAAGAAAAAATTAGGTTTCAGTATCCCTTTAAACAACTTTCTAATTTATTTCCATTAATAAATTGTGCACAGTCTTTTTAAATTTATACTTTTTGAGTCACCAGCTCCTACTGAGCACGTGCAAGAGTTCACAGAATATACGTATTTGCATGTGTGATTGGCTGATGGCTGTCACATGATCCAGGAGGAGTGAAAATGGACATAAATGAAATTTTTCAGAAATGTAGCTACTACTCATTTGAAGTTCAGACTAAGTGCTATTGCATTGCCTTGTTATCATGTATTTGTTGATTATGCAGATCTACTGTATTTACTGGTTCTTTAAAGGAAAATAAAGATGCAAGAACAAATATTATGTGTTTGGGCATTTTCTTATTTCAATATTATTTGAATAAAATAAAGTTTTTAACAAAGGGTTTAATCCTGAACTTTACACTGCTGGCGTTTGTCGGCTCCTGACTGGCTCAGCAGACACACAAGGATTTTAACTATGTTTTTAAATTGACATTCTAATACAAAAATTACATTCTTTAATTTGTTAGAATATGTAATTTTTAAACAATCACCTTAAAGGACCATGACACCCAAATGTTGAAACACTTGAAAGTGATGCAGCATAGCTGTAAAAAGCTGACTAGAAAATATCACCTGAACATCTGTATGTAAAAAATAAAGATATTTTACCTCAAAAGTTCCTCAGTAGCCACATTCCATTGTAAAGGACTTCTAAGCAGCAAATCAGTATGTCTGTCCCAGGACAGGCAAAGGAGCGAGCTTCATGCACACTTATCTTATTTCCCTATTCAGTTTAAGGAAGTTTACCATGAAATCTCATGAGAGTTAAGTCAAATCTCATGAGATCATAGTAAAAGAGTTCATGACCTCAGCACTGCTGATTGGCTGCTGTTCATTTCTTTATTTTTATTTTTTTACCTGCAGCTGGGAGCAGCTGAAGTATAACTTTTTACACAGAACTTACTCTGCTGAGCTGAGGAAATTGTGAGGTAAAATATCTTCCTTTTTTACATAGAGATGCTAAGGTGAAATTTTCCTGTCAGCTATTTATAGTTATACTGCATCAGTTTCAAGTGATTTAGCATATGAGTATTATGTCCCTTTAACTATGGCCTAGATTACAAAGGGTGCACAAAAATGTTAATGCTTTTGTGTGTTAACGTCACTTGAATGTGATCAATAGAACTTTTATTTTGCTCTCATATTACAAGGCCAACTTTTTTTTTGCTCAAGCAATAGTCTAGTGTTTGTTAACATCTGCATAACAAATTTTGATGGGGTTGCTCATGTTGGATGTTGCTCAAAAGTAAAGCCGATGTTGCACAAGTAGTGAAGTTCTTCACGTAGCTTGTCCTATACTATTAATAATAATGGTTTACTCCAGGTCTTAAAAAGTGCTGACTTTTAGAACATTATTTTGGATTGCCCTCAAGCACAACACTTAACTCACCACTTGAGATTTGGGCATTCGGCAACTATGTTAGCTGCCGATTGTGGAAGTATGAGGCCCCTCGTTGACTTTATCTATTTTTAGAGCCAGATTTATGCTTGTGAAAGATCACCACATTACGCTCTGTGCAAATCCAGATCTTAATTTGGTGATTTTTCACAAGCATAAATCCGGCTCCGAAAATAGGAGAAGTCAACGAGGGGCCTCCTACTTCCGCATTCGGCAGCTAACAAAGCTGCTGAATGCCCATGTCTAAAGAGCACAATGAGTGTGCTAATAGTGCTCCTTGAGCTATCCGTTTAAAATATAGGATGTGCTAAAAAAACTTACACTTTTAATACCAAATTAGACTGTATGTTATTCTTTTGCGGGGGTTGAGTGAATGATAATGCCCCCTACACTACCATTTGTGGCCCATTTGTAATCTAGCCCTTAGACTGGTAAAGGTCTTGAGCAGGACACAGCCAATCAGTCAAGGAGCAAAAGTTGCACAACTGCGCCAATCACCAGTTGTGCCAGGAGCTGCAAGCAGGGCTTTACCTTATCATTGTGGGAATGAAACACAGTTACATAGGACACACAGGTAGCACTCTAGAGTGCTACCTGTGTATTCTATTTCATTACGTTTGCTGGGACTTTGGAAAGGGAGGTCCTTCAGGTGTGCACCTACATTTACCCTAAAGTGATTTAAAAGAACATTCTCATGAAGTGTGTGCTGGCCTTGCAACTTTTTCACACAGTTACATAGGGTCAGTAATACAAAAATGACATGTTCTAAAAAAACATGGTATCTCTCTGCATTAGAATGCCACTTTAACCTCTATGCTTAGGTTAAAAACATATTTATGCTCAATAATAAAATGCAGAGTACCTTATTATTGCAGCTTAATGTCCCTTTAAATGGACATTGTACACTAGATTTTTCTTTACATATTTTTTCGTAGATGATCCATTTATATAGCCCATCTCGGGGTGTTTTTTAACAATGTATAGTTTTGCTTATTTTTTAAAAGCATTCTGCTGATTTTCAGACTCATAACCAAGCCCCAAAAGTATCAGATGTAGACCCAAGTCTACAAATTCCTACTGCTATTGTTTGTGTAATCTGTCTTTTCATTTTCAGGAAAGGGGGAGGGGTCTGCACTTTCTGCTTTCCCAGCCCCTTTCACTGGGTATCCCAGCCCAACCTCATCAAGAGTGCTAAACTGGGAGCTTTTCTGTGGCATATGCACGTATGCTGTGTGGGGCAGTGCACCAGTATTCAAGATCAGAGAGAAGGCAGTAGTGTGCATTGTGTCTTCGAAGACTTAATTTGTGTCATACAAGCCCATCCTGACTCTCTGAGAAGGTGTTTGAATACCGCACGGCCCTCATAGGAAATGTGCGTATGCTGCTGAAAATCAGTTATAACTTTTACTAGAAGCATTTTTGCTAATGGAAGTAGATTGCAAAAATGCTTCTATTTAAAACTGAAATGTACACATGCACATTTTAGTTTTCACCTTTCTATCCCTTTAAGTGAGAAAAAACCCCAGCAGAGATACATAACAGATATCCATACATGTTAAGGTGTTTCTTAATATTCTGAAGATTAACTTATGTTTGGCATTTGCTCTTTGCACATTATTGATTTTTTTTCTTATACTGACATATTTTACTGGAACTTATCTAAGTTGATAAATTTGCAAAATCACAGTTTAATTGTAAGGAACAATCTACGACTTAAAGGGACAGTCTATACTAAAAGTGTTATTGTTTAAAAAGATAGATAATGCCTTTACTACCCATTCCCCAGCTTTGCACAACCAACATTGTTATATTAATATACTTTATAACATTTAAACCTCTAAATTTCTGCTTGTTTCTAAGAAACTATAGATAGCCTTTAATCACATGCTTTTTTATTTGCTTTTCACAACAGGAGATAGTTCATGTGTGTTCACGCCCGAGGAGGTATTTAAGATTTAGCACAATACAGTACTAAATGCGTCCAATAGATAATAAATAAAAAGTCATGTGATCAAGAGGCTGTCAGAAAATACTTAGATACAAGGTTATCAAAGAGGTAAAAAGTGTATTAATATAACTGTGTTGGTTGTGCAAAACTGGGGAATGGGTAATAAAAGTATTATCTATCTTTTTAAACAATAACAATTCTATTGTAGACTGTCCCTTTAATTCTACAATTTGTCTACACCTGAGAACCAGGGATTACATATAAGAAACTAAAATAGGAGAAAAAAATATATTATTTATTTCAAAGTATCATAAAATAATTAGCAGTTAAATATCCTGGTCTTTATTATGTTAAACAAAACAATGAATTAACAACAAGAAAAAAAGAAGACTACATTAAAGGGACAGTAAACCCTATTTTTTTTTCTCATGATTTGGATATGCAATTTTAAACAACTTTCTAATTTACTTTGATTATCAAATTTACCTCATTCTCTTGTTATCCTTTCCTGAAGGAACAGCATTGCAATACTGGCAACTAGATGAACACATGATCTAGCTAATTGCAAGAGATACATGTGTGCAGGAACCAATAAGCACTCTCACTGCATATTCTTTTTCAACAAGGGATACCAAGAGAACGAAGCACATTTGAAAATAGAAGTGAAATAAAAAAGTGTTTTAAAATGACATGCTCTATCTGAATCATGTAAGTTTAATTTTGACTTTCCTATTCCTTTAAATTCCACTTTGAGATTAACCTTTTACCAACATTAGGGCGGCATTGAATGTCCTAGCCGTTTGGCTGTACCGAAGCCAACGGTGCTTCCAGAATGTGATCGGGACCTGATGGGTGTGTCTAGCGATGTAGGCTAATCCCCCTGACTCAATCCCATCATTGAAATCTCGCGATCGCATGGACGATCGCAAGATTTCAATTTGTTTACATCAGAACATTTTTCCGATGTAGACAAATCAAATCAGTCACGAAAGGGTTAAAGTTTCCTGAATTATAAATAGCTGACAGACAACATTTTTTTAAAGAAACAAGGAAATTTGTAGGTAATTATTATTTATTTGTAATGACAAACTGCATGTTGTCTCACTAGATAATAAAAAGATTTCAAAAAAATTATAAAGAGAGAGGAAAAGAGGAATAATCCATAACCCCTCAAAATAAACTTGGAATCCAGCTCCTGAACCAAACATTCGCTCTCCAACACTTTATACCATTATTTAAGACTGTAAAACAGGTGCTGTCTGTATATTACTTTCATCAGAAGAAAAATGCTTTGGGGGAAATGATCAGTTTAAGTGGAACCACTAATCACACAAAATTTAACTCCAAAATTCCATTTCAAACAATGACATAATATATCCTTTCTGTAAACAAAAAAACTGCACAGTCATATAAGCTTTAATTTAATAAATCATGATCTTTAGTGTTTGATCTTCCCTTTCTCTTGGATTACAATAGAAAAACTCACTTTAAACAGCTGCAGTTAAGAAAGTATTACTACACCGCAGTTGTTAAAGAGCTGTGTTTAGTGACCTCATCAACATGAAAGACAGAGCAGTGAAGTAAGACCATGGGCTATATAATGTGGCCATATTACTTAATTCTATGTAAAAAAAAATAAAAAAACATTTTGCCTCCTGTAGTCCTTTCTGTTCCAAAGTTAATATATTTCTTGGTGTGTATATATATATATATATATATATATTCATATTCAACAATAGAAAAAATATTTTGAGCCAACATATGAAAAGTTTAGACACCACTAAAATGTACTGTTATTGTATAACATAATGGAAGCTGTTCTTCTTTTATAAAAAAAAAAATACAGCCCATACATGAATAATGTCCCAGCTAAATAGAAACTGCCTATCTATGGTATAACACACATGCACCTGTGACCAAACAGGAAGATTGCTAGTCAATAATGGGATTATGTATCTTTTGTCAATTTCCATCTATGTGAAACGGTAATCTGCTAACTGACACTCCTTTGTTGGGTGAGATCTGGAAAAAGCTTACAACTCAATTAAAATTAAAGTTTTGTTTTTATTATATTAAGATCCTTTGGATTACAGCAAAGATTTTTGTTGGATTTAACAAGAGAAAGTTTTCACTAATGTTCTTACTGATAGCTTAAATAAGAATATTTAGTGTAAACAATGAAAACAAAAAAGTTGCAAAGAGCAGACAATAACCAGTTGCTGATTTTGAAAACTAATATTAAAAGGCTAATTTATGTTAATATATATATATATATATATATATATATATATATATATATATATATATATATATATATTGTGTAACACAGGAATTAGGAAAAACTCTCAAATGTTTTCTATTTCAGTACTGAACATATATTAAAAAAATCTTGACATTTTATAATTGATTACATTATAAAAAATATATCAGAAGATTTACATCAAATAGAATAGTGAGTGCACAGGTAAAATACATATTTATTATCTGACCAAGATGTACTATAAGATTTCCAGGATATGATATGATATAGTATATCATACTTATTTACTAGTGGCAAAAGATGTAACTATATATAACTCAACCTAATCAATCAACAAATTGTTTTACCAAACTGATATAAAATGTAGTATGTGTACTGCTGTATCCATGTATCTACATAGCAGGCTGTATTACCTAACAAAAGAACATTCTTTCCATCAAACTAAATATTTAGTTCCTAATATGTAAATAGACTAATATGGTGGAAGTAGTATGGTGACAAATACATCATTATTTAGAATCCAAACATCTGCCAGATGTGAAGATTTGACAAACACTGGTAAACATGTATTACTGTACCTAAGCAAAGGTCCTTTGAGGGACTGCCAACATCCATAAAAAATCAGTATTTATGTCTTACAGCCATTATCAACAAAATGTTAGTAATCATTGACCAACCTATTATACTTGTTATCAATACAATCAGTTGTAACCATTCCTGCTAAGAAACCTAAATATTTATCCAAAGTACACAAACCGTAATATGTTCCTAAACTATACCACAGGAATGGTCCCTGAAGTTGGCTGCAGAGTTTTGCAAGGTACAATTACTAATGTTGAAACACACACACACATTTGCTTGTTTTTTAACTACAAAGGAGATTATAGCCCAGCAATAAAAAACAACAATCTCAGAGAACACTGTTCAAAAGGAAAGTGACTGAGAATAATAGCCAGTCATTCACTAACTTGATGTAAAGAAAGACACTACTGAGGAAAGCTCTTTGTGTCCTGGAAACTCTCATTGAAAGTGATGTGGCAGAAGTGGCAGTGAGTCAGTTTCGGTGGCCACACTGTGCTTTACAAAGTCACACAGAGGCAGCAGCTAGGTAATTTCCTTATTGAATCATCTAAAAGCTACTAGCAGGATCTGCAAAGCAAATAAGTAGAACCTTCTTGGCACAGTGTTTAGGAAAGTACAATACACCCAGGGACTGTCATCCAATCTCCATTAAAAAACTTTATTTCTGTTAAGATTAAAAAGCATGCAGAATGATACAGGTTATCCCAGTCAAAGTATGCAGACAGTAGAGACACAAAAACCTAAACAGAAAAATAATCTTAAAATCAAATTTACATCTGCGCTTGCTTACCCTTGATACAGTCAGTGGGGTGCTGAAATCCTTGCCCCCTACAAGCCTAAATCCCCAAGGAGATGGGCCATTAAGGGTAACTGTCTGTGCCATTTTTTCCTGCAATTTTCCCAAAGTCGTGCACTTGTAGCCTCTATGTCCCACACAGGAGCTCTCTGCTGTGCTTAGAAGATGCTCCCAATGCACTTCTCATACACTGAACTGAGCCGCTCTAGCTCAAACTGCTAAGGATACCAGTGACGTATTATGGGCGGAGTCACAGTGTTACAAGTCGAAGTACTGTACACTATTATCCTCGTCAGTTTCAGACTGCAGCCCTTTAAGCTCCTCCCATGACCCTCTCACAGCCAATACTTCGTTTGTTCACTTAAGGTGGATTAGAACAGATGTTTTAGTAGAGTTATATTCAGTCAGTGTTTTATTGTATTATTCCCCCACTTATTATTCTGTGCACTTATGTACATGCTCCGTAGGAGAGCTTGTGCCTCAGAAAGATTGCATATAAAAATATGCGCACGTTTTCATAAATCTTTTAAAAAAAATAATATTCTTGATCTAAATAATGACACGTTAATTTTGACTTTAGTGTATGTGCGTCTGATCTGAGGTCTGACTGATGGGCATATAATTGAAAGGAGCTGCAAGCAATATGAAGAATGGAAGATCTAATGTGGGCACTTGGTGCCACGAACCCCACCTATTTAATAGGGACTATTAATTACAGTCTCCCTGTATCATGTGACAGTGATCAACAAATCACAAAATGCATATACTGTGAACTGTTGCACGTGCTCAGTAGTAGCTGGTGCCATAGAAAGTGTGCACATATTTTAGTAATGGAAGTGAATTGCCCCTTTAATTTCTTTTGCGTTTCCAGTGGTTTTGTGCAGGAAAACTGGCAATGCTCTTCACTACAAAACTACAGTACCCATTTCCTTTCCCTTTTTTTCTGGTAATGGAGGCCATATATACAGCCATTTCTGTTTGCCCATCATTAATATACCTAATTGTTAGTAGTAGTTATCTCATGCATCTGCAGGCTTTGTTTATACTCATTTGTTGAAAATACAAAATAAATGTTTTATAAGAACTTAAAATGCCATTGTGGGGATGGATATTTTATTTTTTTACATTAATGGATACAGCCCTAGTAAAGCCAGCTCTCCTTTACTTTGATGAATCAGACACTGATTTAAAAGGATAGTAAACCCAATTATTTTCTTTCATGATTCAGATAGAGCATTCATTTTAAGTAACTTTCTAATTTACTCCTATTATCAATGTTTCTTCATTCTCTTGGTATCTTTATTTGAAAAAGCAGTAATGTAAGCATAGGAGCCGGTCCATTTTTGGTTCAGCACCTGGGTAGTGCTTGCTGATTGGTGGCATATATATTATGTGAGCAACAATGCAATAATAAAATGGTCTGACACAAAGTATTTTCCTTTAAAATGTTTATGTATGTTTAAATGTAAAACTCATTGTAACCATTGGTCTACACACACAATCTTAGTAAAATATTATTATTCATACCAAGTATCTAGTCTTATGGGGAGCAATGAAATACTATTTGCCAAAACTGATAGCAGAAAATGCGAGCAATATAAATAATGCATTTTACTATGCTTATGTAAATGTAATATGCTCTCAAATACTCCCCAAACTACAAGGAAGGTCCTTTAAACATTTGAAAACCATGTCCCCATATCCACTTCTATGCTTGCTCAATGCCTTAGCTACAGGGATTGCTGAGAGGGCCACACAATCTCAGTCAACACTAAAAAAGCAGATTTCTCAACCTCTTAGACCTGATTTTTCTTTATGGTCCTGTCCCACCAAATCTGTTGCCAGATAGTGTGTGTCTATGTATTAATATACTTTGACTTGCCCAGACAGCTCTCTCTCACAGTTGTCATAATGATAGACAGGTTCTACAGGTACAGTGAGCACTGGTTCACTGGTGCTTCCCACTGGCTCATCCCAATTGGCTCTCACAATACAATCTTCCTGATTGGTTACCTGTGTCCCAAACGTCACTGGCGAAGTCCCCAGTGCATTTCTGATATATTTATTAGCGTGTCTCAATTTTTAAAAAAAAAAATTTGGTGCACGTTCAGTAGAGCTCTCCTCTCCTTACCCCACCTGTAACCGATTCCTACTCCTCATTCTCTCACAAACACTCCTTACACTTACACCTGTTTCCCCACACTTTTTTTCTGATTCACTCCACCCTATCATCACCAACCTCTTACTCACCATTCAACCCTCAGTCTCACTCTATCACCTTATCTTTATATGTTTTATATATATATATATATATATATATATATATATATACTGTATATATATATATATATATATATATATATATATATATATATATATATATATATATATATACTTATCCCTATTAATTTATCCAGACCAAAACACTGGAATTGTGAAGAAGATATTTATGGGCTACATGTGTATGGAAGTTTGTTAGTAGTTTGACTTTTATTGCATAATTTAATAAAAGTGATAAGACCACTTCATTGTCCCAGTTTTTGTTGGAATTCACAAAATCATAGTGTGAACATACGAGAATGTAGGGAAAGTCTCCCCAGTTGAATGTATATACAGTAAATTTACTTGAGCTGGAATATTGGTTAATAATATGGTTTAAATATGGACTATTTGCTAATTGATTCAACCTCTCAATTCATTGTTCATGTACTTGCTTCTAACATTATTTGGTTATATTAATAGTTGGATTTTACTTTTTTAATTGTGGAATTAAGCGTTAAGTTTTAATGGAATTTGTTTGTGGTCCTGAACTGTGGTCTGGGTATGACTTTTGCTCTATTAGATGATATGTATTTGTTTTGTGTAAAGTGAGTGCCCATAAATGTCTTTTTCTTCTCCATTTTCTTTGGATGTCAGTTTGGTTTCATTTGTTAAGACATTGGACATCCCCACTAATCACTAATAGCACCTTCATTGGTTAATTTATACATTTTAAACCCTTGATGTACATTTATTTGAGTTAGGTTTTGCTTATAGTATGTAAAGCGATCATTTGGTTATTCCAATGAGAAATGCATATGTATTGCATTCAAAACATAAGAACAATGTAAGGTGTAGTTGTAAGCATAGCTTTATTATGCTAAATCATTATATTATAGAATATCACTGGATCTTGATTTTAAAGCAAATTCTTATTTTTGTTTAATCATTATTTTATATAGTTTTCATGTATAAATAGTTTCAGGGTCCTCTCAGCTGACCCCCTAGTGCACTGGTTTTCAAACCTGTCCTCAGGCCTTCCTAAAAGGCCAGATTTTCAGGATTTCTTTGGGTGAGAGCAGGTTAAAGGGATACTGAATCCAAATTCTTTCTTTAATGATTCAGATAGCGCATGTAATTTTAAGCAACTTTCTAATTTACTCCTATTATCAATTAGCCACCAATCAGCAAATGCTATCCAGGGTGCCAAACCAAAATGGGGGACAGCTCCTATGCTTACATTCTGGATCTTTCAACTAAAGATACAAAAGGAACAAAGAAAATTTGATATAAGGTGTAAATTAGAAAGTTGCTTAAAATTGCATGCTCTATCAGATATCCTCAACATCTGGCCTGTTAGGGAGGCTTGAGACAGGTTTGAAAACCAGTGCCCTAGTGCCATCACCCATTTTCAGGATAGTATTTTAGAGACTAGAGGCAGGGTTATAACTACAGCGATCTCAGAGGGCTCACACATCTAAGGAGGCTCATTTAGAACTGCAATTAGTAGTGACATGATCCCTACAGGGGACCTGGTGTTGCTTGGGCCCATCTCTTACCCTTCTTTGTGCCCCCTGCTTGAAAAGGCTCACAATTTAAGGAAAATGTATGGTTTGCTTTTAAATTATAGTGACAGGTTAAATAATAAATACTGCATAATTCTGTAGATATTGACTGTTCCCTAAACTTACCTCATCAAACAAAATGTAATTCAACATATATCCGTTGATTTATATCCAGAAGGCAATCCTAAAAAAATTGATTTTCGTATTTAAATTGATAAATGATTCAAATTCCTTTAGCTTTATTTAAAACCTGTGCATACAGTTTGAGCTGGCATTGCCACCGTAAACAGAAGCACATAACTTTAAATCTGTTGCAAACAATCACTGTTTGTGTAAGTGCTAAGAACCACAGACTGCACACAACTGGTGAAGATTAAGCACCGCATTCCTAATTCACGGAGGTCAGGGAAAGTTTGACTTTTATCACCCACAAAGGAGCAGACTATCAACTGAATATGTTTAACAAATTGGCTTCTATTATTCTATTACATATTATCTGTCTACTTTTAAAATGTAAATCTCATGTTTTAAATTTATTCTAAGAATATTTTAAAGATTAGACATGAAATGGACAAATTTTCTAAGTTCCATGCAAACAAAAGTATTCCAAAATGTATTACAGGACTTAGTTTTTTGTTCAGAGTATACCAGCATTTTCTTCTGGAGTTGCCAGCAAGTAATAGATACCTATAGGTATCAGTTATTCACAAGAAGGCACTTCCTGTTAGATTCAATTTGCATCCAAACAACTTTTACTTAACCTTTTTTTCATACAACAAACATTTTTTAATGTTTGTCTGCTGGTTTTTCTATACATACTATAGTTATAATATAGAGTTTATTGAAAAGTAAACTTTAATGAATAATTACATTTTCTGCTGTGTTGTATAATACTGTGTTATATGTTCATTGTATAGTTTACAACACTAATTTGCATATTTACTTTGGGATTTTTTTAACTATACAACTACATACTATATAACGACATACCTGCTACATATATTTTATTATATCATTTCTTAATTTATAAATTTTATTACATTTTATATTACTTATTTTTTATGATGATTTCAGTATGTGAACTTTAAGAAAATTGCTTTTTTTTGTTGTTGATTTTTTTTTCTTTTTTTTTTGAGAGTAGGGCTTGAGAACCTGTGACCTAGGGGCCACGTTTCACTTTCCCTGGTTCAATGTGATGTTTGTAGGGAGAAAGAGAGCTACAAAATAGAATGTTAGAGGAACAAGAAGAAAGCAAGGTCATTTAGTGTGAAGGGGTGAACAAGAGGACTAACGACAAAGTGAAAAAAAAGATGGATTTCAGGGTAGAATAGGGTTTAAGATAGAATGACAAAAGACAAATTAGAAGAAATATCAACAAGGAAACTAAAAATGCATAATTTAAAGGTTTTGTGTTAGCTTAATTTTCACTTTGTAAACAAATACAATCCATAACCAGAATGGAAATTATCTGAACACTTTATCCATTCACAATGACCTATAGTCATTAGCTGTAAAACAGATATTATAGTATTTCATACATTTGCCTTTTGTTATCTGACTGATTTGTTTTTGCTATTAACATTAGCTATATTATGTGTTTGACACTACAAACTCTATATTACTACGACACCATATGGTCCATATTTCATTTTTTTTAAAACTTGGGTGAAAATTTGGAATTCAGCATTCTTTTGCTAAACTAATGCAGGCAGCAGCATTCAGTTAGTTTCAGGTCGGATATATATTAGTGAGAAAATACAATACACAAAGATCAGGATTTGCACCGATGTTTGTGTGTTGCACATTCACACTAATATATCCATATAATATATCCATATGAAATGTGTGCACCTAGGATTAAATGCTCAACAAGAAAACTCAAAGAAATGTTGAACTTTTAATAACATCTCACTGCTGTTATATAGGGTCTGCCATTAAATTAATGACAAGATGGTAAAGCATTAACAGGCCTCTTTACCAGTAACATTTCTTCTTTAATGTCAAAATCCCTTTCTTTAAATATAAATGATTAATGTCTAATATCCTAAGAATAACTGACAGTTTCAAGCTTTTTTTTAATTTCTTGTAGTGTTTAAAGAGACATTACACACTAAATACATTTTAAAAGCATTGTATTGAGGCTATAGTATGCCTTCCTCTAGTTGTGGGTGCTACCATGTTGAAATCTATTAATACATTACATGTGCAGTAACTGTCCTTCAGATACCTGCAGTATAACCTAGGTTCCAAAATGGTGGCACCCATAGAGGGAGGTGCATGAAATGTATTTAGCATTTAATGTCCTTTTAAGCTAAATTATTATCATTCAGTATGTGCCTCTTTTGCATTACACAATAAATCATATCATTATTTTTTTATACATGTTTGATTCTACTGTATTTTATTGCATGAATCAAAAATCCACTACGCCTAAACCAGCAGATTGTATTTGTATATAAAACTTATTCACATATTTAACATGCATGCATACAATTATATTGTATATACATATTATTTATTTATTTATTTATTTCCTGTTCCTTTTTTTTATTTTATATTTTTTTATTTTCCTTGTACATAATATACAATAAACGGAAAAAAACAAAAGTAGAGGACAATCCCCTCCATACTTAAACATTGCCTGAATCAATATTACAATACCACATTTATCATTCATTTTGATGGAGCAATTTACAACTTTCTTATATTTAGCACAGCCTTTTGTTCAGGCCTATAAATAAAGCCTATCCTATGGTTTCCAGTCTGCTTTAAAGAATAACATTCCTAAAATATTTTTTTTCTTCCATATATATATTAAACAATGAACGGGATATGCAATAATAGGGGACAGTCCCCTCCAATATAGCCCCAATATAACAAAGAAGCTGAGGAATACAACATTGCAATATTTCATTCTATCCTTCATTTTGATAAGTCATTTTACAACTTCTTCATATTTAATTTCTATAGCATTATCTTCCATCCTATAGACAAACCCTACCCCAAGGTTTTAGTCTGTTTAACGTTAGGAGATAACATTAAAGAGAGAAAAAAACAACACAAACAAAAAGAAGAGAAACACAAAAAATAAATAAATAAATAATGTCCTCCCTTCTACCCTCTACCCTTTCCCTCCTCCTCACTCCCCCCATCAGGAGTTGCAAAAGCCACTCTCCTCTTAGCCTACAATTCTCAATATATAGTGTATTTTCAAAAGTTTTGATTAGTGTTTTTTGTTCCTCTAAATCTAAGGTTTTAATCCATTTTTCAAAGAACCTTTCTATATTTATTTATAATTTAAACCAAATATCAAATTGTTCTATAAGAAATTGTTTATATATGGCCTGTTTAAAAGCTTTAAGGGATCGTGCAATCACATTCTTCCATCCTTTCAAAATAAGATTCCTTCCAATTAGAATTACCATAGTCTAGAATTTCCTCACTTGACGGTAGTCATTGCCATAATTAAATAAAATAATATGCTACCCTTGTAAATTAAATTAAACCAAAAATCTTATTTATCCAAAAATGTATCATTCTCCAGAATTTTTGTATTTTTCGAGAGACAATAGAGATATTTTCTGGTGTGATATATGCCATCCATATAATCTTAATCTGCTGTTCACGCATAAGCATCGAAAGTGATGCTTCTGCCACTTTTTCCATACTTTTTAAAACTGTTTGTTCACTAAGGTTATCAAAGTGCAATTCTCTCCACTTTGCAATCCCTTTGTCAAGATATTTTTTATAGTCTGCATTATTCACTATATTGTATAACAATGAGATTGAGTAATTGCCCCTTTTAAATGCGTTTATTATCGGTGCTAGTATTGGAGGGTCCCATGTACCCCCGTATAACTTTATAAGCTTCCAAGAATAATGTCTAATTTGCAGAAAGGCAAAATAATGCTAATTTGACAATAAAAAAATGTTTTTAGCGGATTCAAACTCTATTATTTTAGGTGTTTCCTGATCTTTATCTATTAACTGAGCCACGTTAACTAATCCATTGTCTCTCCATTGTGAAAATATTTTAGAAGAAAGCCCTTGCTTGAAATCATAGTAACCTTTAATAGATAAAAATTGTGATCCTGCCAAATTTATTTTTAAATATTTACAAATATGATGTCATGCCAAGACTGTGTCCCTAAGAAATACTCAGCCAGATTACGAGTTTTCCATTATGGCTGCTCGCTAATTACTTGTACGTTATTTTCACTGCTCACCTTTCATAGCGCTGGTATTACAGGTTTTAAAAAACCCGGCTTGTGCCAAATACAAGCGCTGCTTTGACATGCTCGTGTACGATTTACCCATAGACATCAATGGGGAGAGCCGGCAAAAAAGAAGCCTAACACCTGTGATTGTGGAAACAAAAGCTCCATAACGCAGTCCTATTGATGTCTATGGGGAAAGAAAAAGTTACCTTTAAACCTAACACCCTAACATAAACCCCACGTAAACATCCCTAATCTGCTGCTCCTAACATCGCCGCCACCTACATAAAACTATTAACCACTAATCTGCCGCCCTTAACATCGCCGCCACATAAATTAAACTATTAACCCCTAATCTGCTGCCCCTAACATCGCCGCCACTTACATTACAGTTATTAACCCCTAAACCGCCGCCCTCCCGCATCGCTAACACTATTTAAATATTATTAACCCCTAATCTGCCGTCCGCCCACACCGCTGCTATAATAAATCTATTAACCCCTAAACCTAATCCTAACCCTAACGTAACCCTAACACCCCCTAACTTAAATATAATTAAAATAAATCTAAATTAAAGTTTCAATTATTACCTAAATAATTCCTATTTAAAACTAAATACAAACTTACCTGTAAAATAAAACCTAAGCTAGCTACAATATAACTAATAGTTATATTGTAGCTATCTTAGGTTAGGATGACCAGATGTCTCCGACTTTAGGGGACAGTCGCCAGATTGAGCAGACTGTCCCCGGACAAATTATGTCCCCGAAAATGTCCCCGGACAGACGGTCAGAGTCCCATGCATGTTAGATGTGTTCGTAGGAAGTTAATAGATTTATCTGTTTTAGACACTGATTAGTTGCGTAGAGCTACAGCAGCGGTTCTGCTTCCCCTGGATACTTCACCGCTGGCGCTCACATCGCAACTGAAGCTAAAAGCTTTGGACCCCTCTCTATATAAATTGTGAAGTGCTGCATGGGGTTTGCCGGCCCCGCTTTGCAACGGCTCAAAGGTGCAAGGTAAGTTCTCATTTGTTGTTAGTGTTTAGTTAGTAGCGGAAGCATGCTATATATGTGCAGGCACAATGGAATTCGAGAGGTAGGTCTAGTATGTTAAATTGGAATGTTTAGAAGTACGTAATCTTTCTAATATTTTGATTTGTCAAAAACTACAAAGTAGGGATATCTTCTGGTGATTGATTTTACTAGTGGCCTATCGTGAGGCATTATTACTAAAGTGTTTATAAGAGATGTGTATCTTTGGCTTTGAGTAACGCGTGCGTGTTAAAAACAAAAAGGGTACTGCGTTGCTTTTAGGGGTATGTTATAGTATACGCTTGACATTTTTACTTGTATTTTTTTGAAAAAAGGGAATTCTAGTTCTCTATCAAAGAAAAAGATTATCAAGAAATAACTTTTTATGTAGGTGTTTGAGCTGGTCCTATACAGGCTTGGAAACCTCAACCTCAATTAATGGATAATGCTGCTTGGACTGGTGGTAGAAGATAGGAAAGCAATGTGGGAAACTCCCCGGCTTTCTAAATTTTACTAGGCCTTTTTTTTTTTTTTTTAGGAGAACAAAGCAGGGATTAAACACATAAGCGGGATTTGACCTGGCCGGATAGTTTTGCAAGTGATGATTGTAGGGACAAAATATAATTTACTATAAGGGGTTTAAAAAAATGTCCCCAAATTTAATTTAAAAAATTTGGTCACCTTATCTTAGGTTTTATTTTTATTTCACAGCTAAGTTTGTATTTATTTTAACTAGGTAGAGTAGACTAGTTAGTAAATAGTTATTAACTATTTACTAGCTACCTAGTTAAAATAAATACAAACTTACCTGTGAAATAAAACCTAACCTGCCTTACACTAAAACCTAACATTACAATAAAATGAAATAAATTAAATTAATAAAATACATTTATTTAAATTACAAAAAAAATAAACACTAAATTTCAAAAAATAAAAACGTAATTATCAAAAATAAAAAAGAATTACTCCTAATCTAATAGCCATATCAAAATAAAAAAGCCCCACCCCAAATAAAATCCCTAGCCTGCACTAAACTGCTAACAGTAAAAACCCCCACCCACACAACCAAACTCCCCAAATAAAAAACTATTTTTAAGATACAAAGGTTTAACTAACTGGGTTTCAATATCAAGTAGAGAGAAATGATTGCTCTCCAATAGACAGTCTAGTGCAATTTTCGCCACTGCTACTAGGTTATAAATCACCATATTAGGGAGAGCCATCCCTAAATATTTCCTCTTAAAAAATAGCTTTTTTTATGGCTGATTCTTGGTTTCTTAAGAGCCCATATATAATTCTTAATAGCAGTAATACGCCTCCTAATTTCAAGTTTCTTAATCAACAGAGGGTGAAGAAAAGGGTTGACTAATAGCGCTACACTCTAACCCTAAAAGAGCTATTTGTAGGACTGGTCTCACAACCAGAACAAAGGGAAGTGGTGAACAAAATGGAAATTACAATAGCGTTAAAGAGTACACAAAAGTACTAAAAAGCTTAGGGTTAAACTTCAAATCAGGTAATACGGCTCAGGGAGCAAAACATTTCATATAACAAAGAAATGTGGAAAAAAAATGTTTTGACCTGAACAATGGTGTCACTGTAACATATATACCGTTTAATAAAACTTTAAACTTAATTTATATTAGAGCAATATAGAACAATAATAAAACAAGGTGGTTAACGAGGACGTCTCCTCTAAAAACGTATATCCGGATAAATGTCTTTAGACACCTGTAGCTTTAAAACATAAAATGGGCTCAATACCACCTTAATAAAAATGGAATGATTTATAGATTAATCTAAAATAAAAACGTAGAGAAACGTTATCTTGAGCTATAGAGCTATATTCAACTCAATGCTGTGGTTATAAGTTTGCTTATATAGTAGCAGAATATAAAATAAGCAACATAAATGTCAATGTTTATATTCTTTAACAGATTTCAACAATTTGGTGTATGGCAACTATGTTACCTCCAAGTACCCATTCTTAGATACTGTGCCGATCCCTTCACCAATCTTTTAATCTCGTCCCAGCTCTGTGGGTTCAATTGAGTACGACGGATACTTACCATCCCACACCTAACGGTAGTCTGCCTTTTGATCAAACACTGGGAGTGTGTATTAACACTAAGGGCTCTCAAAGACTGAGGTGGCAGTATTTATTCTAGTCTTTTGATTGACGTATTGGAATTTAAATGCAACTTTTTTTCTTCAAGTCAGAATTGCATGTAGCAGTTCAGAATTTCGACACAATTAAAAGAACTGTTGCTGTTTAATCACCATTGGAACTGTTTGAGTGTGTCTAGTACACTTATGTGCTTAAGTTAAGCTTCATAATCAATTGCACTATGAGAATATGCAGGATTGAATAAAGTGTCTCATGTATTCTTTAGGAATTGAATTTGTTATTTTCACTTTAGGGGTTGTTTTGGATGTCTTTCTGAGGGTTTGTGAAGAGGTATAAATAAAATATTTTTGATTTAGGACTTTTGAGTGCTGCCTTGTCATTCTTTGATACCCATTTATATCGTGGATATCTTTCTTTATTTTTTAATTTTTGATACCATTAGTATATGACTGTAGGCACCTGTTTATAGTCCTTTGATTTGAGTGCACACACTATTTGTTTTTTAGTTTATCATCTTAAGTAAGTTTATTTTGCCATAAAGAGAAAGAGGGAGGGATTCCCATCGTTTAAGAGGATGGCAGAATTGTTTAACCCCACTACTAATATTTAATGTATACCATTCATCTGGGTTGACAGATATTTTAACTCCTAAATAAGTTAAATAATTTTTTACTTCCTTAAATATCTTGGTTTCTGACTCTCGTGTATTCTGAATCCATAATACTTCTGATTTACTTTTGTTGATCCTATATCCTGAGAAGGATCCAAATGTCTCAATAATCTGGCAGATATTGAAATTTTCCTTTGAGTTCCTAGAAAATATTAATAAATCATCTGCATAAACTGCCAGTTTGATAGCCTTCTTATTTATTTCTATTCCCTGAATGTCTTTCCTTAATGCAATCAGAAATGGTTGTAGAACAATATTAAAAAGGGGAAAGGGGGCACCCTGTCTTGTACCCTGTGATAGCGAGAAATAAGAAGTTTTATTGCTATTTATAACCAATGCGGCATTGGATTTTCTGTATAACATTTCTATCATATTTTAACAGTTCCCTAGGTCTCCAAGCTTAGTAAGAGAGGTAAGAAGATGGTCCCATGTGACTGAATTGAACGCCTTATATGCATCTATAGATATTATAGATAAATCCTCTTGAACCTCTCTCTGATTATATTTTTTATTATACCAATAATCTATAATTGTTAGAAATACCTTTCTTAAATTGATATTAGAAGAGCGCCCTTTCATAAAGCCTGTTTGATAAGAATTAATAATTGTAATTAGGGATACTTGAAATCTTTTTGCCAGGATACTTGTTATAATCTTATAATCAATATTTTAGAAGTGATATTGGTCTGTATGAGTCAATTGAATTAGGATCTTTCCCAGGTTTAGGAATAACAATAATGGTGGATTTGTTGAAGTCATCTAAGGGTTTGAGTTGGCCGGACCAAAATTTATTTAAAAGCAAGGTAAAGGTAGGAGTCATTTCTTCTATAAGTTTTTTTTTTTAATTCTAATGGGAGGCCGTCTGGTCCGGCAGCTTTATTATTGGCAAAACATTGTTTGATGTACTTCTTTTTCCAAAATGGGCTAATTTATTTGATCTATTTCTGTTTTATCTACCTTTGGGAGCTCGATAGATTTCCAGAATTTTTCTCTCCCTAAGTCTCATCAACTGGTTGAGTATAATTCTGAAAAATGATCAAAGAACACTTTTTGTATATCCGCTAGATTAGCCCATATGGCTCCTTTTTTTCTATTTTAGTTATGAATGTAGGTGATTTTTGTTTTTTCACTATAACCTAGATTACAAGTTTTGGGTTACGGTTTTAATGCTGAAAAATGGCCATTTCAGTGTAAAAACAGTAATGCAGCCATTACGAGTCTTGTCGGTATAGCTATATCGCAAGCATTTTAGCCTGTAACACAACGTCAATCCCGCCCTCAAAAAAATGACGTTTTTGCATGGGATTGCCATTGCGCCGGTATTACAAGTTGTGTGGAGAGTCTAAAATGCTTGTGTTTCAGTCTATACTGACATGAGCCATTCCGCCATCTAAGAGCAGTAGTTATGAGTTTTGTGCCACAAAAATGTTTCACAAAACTCATAACTAAACTGTTACAAAGTATACTAACACCCATAAACTACCTATTAACCCCTATTCTGCCACCCTCCCGCATCACAAACACTATTTAAAACGTATTAACCACTAATCTGCCGCCCGCCCACATCCCGCCACTCTAATAAAGTTATTAACCCCTATTCCGCTGGTCCCCGCCACCACCGCCACTATAATAAAGCTATTAACCCCTATTCCACCGCTCCCCGCCGCCACTATAATAAAGCTATTAACCCCTATTCCGCCGCTCCCCAACATCGCCGCCACTATAATAAAGTTATTAACCCCTATTCCGCCGCTCCCCGACATCGCCGCCACTAATAAAAGTTATTAACCCCTAAACCTCTGGCCTCCCACATCACCACCACTAAATAAACCTATTAACCCCTAAACCGCCGACCCCCCACATTGCAAAAAAACTAAATTAATCTATTAATCTCTAAACCTAACAACCCCCTAACTTTATATTAAAATTACAATATCCGTATCTTAAAATAAATAAAAACTTACCTGTGAAATTAAAAAAACCTATCATAACTATTATACTAAAACTAAAACAACTACCAGTTAAATAAACTAAATTACACATTAAAAAAAACTAACAGTACTAAAAATAGTTAACTCTAAAATTACAAAAAAATAAAAAACACTAAATTACGAAAAATAACAAACACTAAATTACGAAAAATAACAAACAAAATTATCAAAAATAAAAACAATTACACCTAATCTAATAGCCCTATAAAAAATAAAAAGCCCCCCCCAAATAAAAAACCCCCTAGCCTACAATAAACTACCAATAGCCCTTAAGAGGGCCTTTTGTAGGACATTGCCCTAAAGAAATCAGCTCTTTTACCTGAAAAAAGTACAAAGACCCCCCAACAGTAAAACCCACCACTTAAACAACCCCACAAAATAAAATACCTAAATCTAACGAAAACCTAAGCTGCCCATTGCCCTGAAAAGGGCATTTGTATGGGCATTGCCCTTAAAAGGGCATTCAGCACTTTTATATTGCCCTGAAAAGGGCATTCAGCTCTTTTAAATAAAGCCCAAACCGTAATCTAAAAAAAAAAAAACCACAAAAAGATTTAAAAAAAAAAACCTTACACTAACCCCCAAAGATCCACTCACAGTTTCTGAAGTCCAGACATCCAGGCCAATAGGATGAGAGCTAATAAAATTCTATTGGCTATTCAAATCAGTCAGAAGAATTTCAGTAGATCCTATGGCGAAAAAAAGAGACAGCGCAACCCCACATCAAGGTAGCAGTTTCCACAAATTTATTAGATATACAAAAATATTGCACTTACAAACAGATTAAAAGTTAGCGCATTGATCCCTTTATAGGGAAAGAAGAGAAGCGAGTCCCAGTTCACTTAGAAATCCTCCAGGAAATAGCTATTTTACCGCCGCTTCAATGCTTCTTACAGACAGTCTTGGTATATTGGAGCCGTGCTTAGCTCCACCCCCAACGCGTTTCGTCTGTGCTCTCCAGACTTTTTCAAGAGGAAATGATGATGTTTAGCATGCTCCTGTACGTTGCTATAAACATCCGGTTGTCACTTCTGATTGGTTACTCACTGACCTATCCAGTGGCAGGATGCAAACAAGCCTCTATTTTCTATAGGCAATATCGTAAGCTGATTCACTTGCTGGAAAATAAATGAGCACTCCTGCTTTTTGTCAGTACACTTCATTAACTATTTCTATACGCTTATCTTCTAAACATTAATACATAAATAATCAAACATTCAGAATATAAATTAATAGACAAGTTTAAAACTATATATATATGTAATTCATTATCTACAAATCTGTATTGGCACTATAAATGATTTCATCAACTTCATAGAGAATCTTTTATATACCCACTAAAATAAGATATGCATACTTAGATACAAATAAACAATATATTAAAAAGAACTAAATTGATACTTATATCTAAATTTCATGCTTAATACATAATAAACATTCTTCTTGAGGAAACCTATATACCATTAAAAAGAGTTGATACAAATTCGTTCAGCAGTTCATTTAAAAGTTGATTATATATTCTATACTAAAGGGTAAATTATACTGTATTTACATCATAAAGGCCTGCAAATCTATATCAACATTTAACTAGGCTGACCATATTGCCGCTTTAAGAAGGAACACATATGAAAAATACATATTTGAGGGTTCTTATACAAAACCATTTCTTTAAACAGCCATGAAAATAGCCCTGACATATGTATTTTTCATATGTGTCCCTTTTTAAAGCGGCAATATGGTCAGCCTACATTTAACCCTTTAGGGGCCATACAATTAAGCAGGTGAATCCATTTAGTTTCACACTTTCTGAGGTGCATTAATCTCTGTTGTTCATTGCCCACTGATTGTGGTATGGTCAGAAAGTGTGAAACTAAATGGATTCACCTGCTTAATTGTATGGCCCCTAAAGGGTTAAATGTTGATATAGATTTGCAGGCCTTTATGATGTAAATACAGTATAATTTACCCTTTAGTATAGAATATATAATCAACTTTTAAATGAACTGCTGAACGAATTTGTATCAACTCTTTAATGGTATATAGGTTTCCTCAAGAAGAATGTTTATTATGTATTAAGCATGAAATTTAGATGTAAGTATCAATTTAGTTCTTTTTAATATATTGTTTATTTGTATCTAAGTATGCATATCTTATTTTAGTGGGTATATAAAAGATTCTCTATGAAGTTGATGAAATCATTTATAGTGCCAATACAGATTTGTAGATAATGAATTACATATATATATAGTTTTAAACTTGTCTATTAATTTATATTCTGAATGTTTGATTATTTATGTATTAATGTTTAGAAGATAAGCGTATAGAAATAGTTAATGAAGTGTACTGACAAAAAGCAGGAGTGCTCATTTATTTTCCAGCAAGTGAATCAGCTTACGATATTGCCTATAGAAAATAGAGGCTTGTTTGCATCCTGCCACTGGATAGGTCAGTGAGTAACCAATCACAAGTGAAGACCGGATGTTTATAGCAACGTACAGGAGTGTGCTAAACATCATCATTTCCTCTTGAAAAAGTCTGGAGAGCGCAGACGAAACGCGTTGGGGGTGGAGCTAAGGACGGCTCCAATATACCAAGACTGTCTGTAAGAAGCATTGAAGCGGCGGTAAAATAGCTATTTCCTGGAGGATTTCGAAGTGAACTGGGACTCGCTTCTCTTCTTTCCCTATAAAGGGATCAATGCGCTAACTTTTAATCTGTTTGCAAGTGCAATATTTTTGTATATCTAATAAATTTGTGGAAACTGCTACCTTGATGTGGGGTTGCGCTGTCTCTTTTTTTCGCCATAGGATTTACAAGTAAAGAAAGCGTTTGGGTACAAGCCTCTGGAAGTAGCTGCACCTCATTTTCTAAAGACAGTTATCAGGAGCTGGCATTATAAACTACCTCAGCAAGCATTATTCTATTTGAATGCTCCTAAGGACTCTCCCCAGTATTGGGTAATATCTATTCAGTCAGTTCAACTGCTTTTTAACCATTTATATTGTATTTATGTTTATATATATGAATGTATGTTTATTTGCAGGTGTATTTCTCACTTTATATTTTATATTGATGTTTAGTTGTTGCAGTATCAATTTAATCTTTTAGTTATTTTAATCAATTTATTTTAAATATCCCTCTTGTTTTAACGCTATCATCACATATCCACTTCTCTACCAAGTTGCGCTGTTAATACTTCCAGTGTGTCTTGAAGAATTTCAGTAGCTCTCATCTTATTGGCTGATTTGAATTTCAAAAATCAAATCAGCCAATAGGAATGCAAGGGACACCATTTTGAAAAGGCTCCCTTGCATTGAAGATCCAGTGTACAGTGGTCACCGTATGAAGAGGACGCTCCACGCTGGATGTCTTAAGGGATGGACCTGCTCCGTGCCACCGGGATGAAGATAGAAGATGCCGCCGAGATGAAGATAGAAGACGCCGCCAGGATAAAGATAGAAGACGCCACCTGGATGAAGACCTGATGATGACCGGACTTCAGAAACTGTGAGTGGATCTTTGGGGGTTAGTGTTAGTTTTTTTTTTTAAATCTTTTTGTGTGGGTTTTTTTAGATTACGGTTTGGGCTTTATATTAAAGAGCTGAATGCCCTTTTCAGGGCAATGTAAAAGAGCTGAATGCCCTTTTAAGGGCAATGCCCATACAAATGTCCTTTTCAGGGCAATGGGTAGCTTAGGTTTTTGTTAGAGTTATGTATTTTATTTTGGGGGGTTGTTTAAGTGGTGGGTTTTATTGTTGCAATGCCCTACAAAAGGTCCTTTTTTAATGGCTTTTGGAAGTTTATTGTAGGCTAGGGGTTTTTTTTATTTTGGGGGGCTTTTTTATTTTTATAGGGCTATTAGATTAGGTGTGTTTGTTATTTTTCGTAATTTTTTTTTTTTTTTTGTAATTTTAGACTTAAAGGGACACTGTACCCAAAAATTTTCTTTCGTGATTCAGATTGAGCATGAAATTTTAAGCAACTTTCTAATTTACTCCTATTATCAAATTTTCTTCATTCTCTTGGTATCTTTATTGGAAATTCAAAAATGTAAGTTTAGATGCCGGCCCATTTTTGGTGAACAACCTGGGTTGTCCTTGCTGATTGGTGGATAAATTCATCCACCAATAAAAAAGTGCTTTCCAGAGTACTGAAACCAAAAAAAAGCTTAGATGCCTTCTTTTTCAAATAATGATAGCAAGAGAACAAAGAAAAATTGATAATAGGAGTAAATTAGAAAGTTGCTTAAAATTGCATGCTCTTTCTGATTTACAAAAGAAAAAATTTGGGTACAGTGTCCCTTTAACTTTTTTAGTAGTGTTAGTTTTTTTTTTAATGTGTAATTTAGTTTTTTTAATTGGTAGTTATTTTAATTTGAGTATAATAGTTTAGTATAATAGTTATGTTAGGTTTAAACTTACGCCTAGATTTAGAGTTTTGCGTTAGAAGGGGTGCGTTAGCTACGCGTGTCTTTTTTCCCTCGCACCTTTTAAACAACGCTGGTATTGAGAGTTCTCTGAAGGGCTGCGTTAGGCTCCAAAAAGGGAGCGTACAGGCATATTTACCGCAACTTCAACCCTCAATACCAGCGTTGCTTACGGACACGGCCGTGCTCGTGCACGATATCCCCATAGGAAACAATGGGGCAGTTTGAGCTGAAAAAAAAAACCTAACACCTGCAAAAAAGCAGCGTTCAGCTCCTAACGCAACCCCATTGTTTCCTATGGGGAAACACTTCCTAAGTCTGCACCTAACACCCTAACATGAACCCCGAGTCTAAACACCCCTAACCTTACACTTATTAACCCCTAATCTGCTGCCCCCGCTATCGGTGACCCCTGCATTATATTATTAACCCCTAATCTGCCACTCCGGACACCGCCGCAACCTACATTATCCCTATGAACCCCTAATCTGCTGCCCCTAACACTGCCGACCCCTATATTATATTTATTAACCCCTAATCTGCCCCCCCAATGTCGCCGCTACCTTACCTACACTTCTTAACCCCTAATCTGCCGACCGGACCTCGCAGCTACTCTAATAAATGTATTAACCCCTAAAGCTAAGTCTAACCCTAACCCCCCCCTAAGTTAAATATAATTTTTATCTAACGAAATAAATTAAATCTTATTAAATAAATTAATCCTATTTAAAGCTAAATACTTACCTGTAAAATAAACCCTAATATAGCTACAATATAAATAATAATTATATTGTAGCTATTTTAGGATTTATATTTATTTTACAGGCAACTTTGTATTTATTTTAACTAGGTACAATAGCTATTAAATAGTTATTTACTATTTAATAGCTACCTAGTTAAAATAATTACAAAATTACCTGTAAAATAAATCCTAACCTAATTTACAATTAAACCTAACACTATCAATAAATTAATTAACTAAACTATCTACAATTATCTACAATTAAATCAACTAAACTAAATTACAAAAAACAAACAAACACTAAATTACAAAAAAAAAAAAAGATTACAAGAATTTTAAGCTAATTACACCTATTCTAAGCCCCCTAAAAAAATAACAAATCCCCCCAAAATAAAAAAAATGCCCTATCCTATTCTAAAATAAAAATTTAACAGCTCTTTTACCTTACCAGCCCTTAAAAGGGCCTTTTGCGGGGCATGCCCCAAAGAAAACAGCTCTTTTGCATTTAAATAAACATACAATACCCCCCCAACATTACAACCCACCACCCACATACCCCTATTCTAACCCAAACACCCCAAAACCTAACACTAAGCCCCTGAAGATCTTCCTACCTTATCTTCACCACGCCGGGTATCACCGATCCATCCAGAAGAGGGTCCGAAGTCTTCATCCTATCCGGCAAGAAGAGGTCCAGAAGAGGCTCAGAAGTCTTCATCCTATCTGGCAAGAAGAGGACATCCGGACCGGTAGACATTTTCAAGTTCAATCGGATTGGCTGATCCAATCAGCCAATCAGATTGAGCTTGCATTCTATTGGCTGTTCCGATCAGCCAATAGAATGCGAGCTCAATCTGATTGGCTGATTATAGTGGCGGCGAGGTCCGGTCGGCAGATTAGAAGTTAATAAGTGTTAATAAGTGTAGGTAGGTAGCGGCGACGTTGGGGGGGCGCAGATTAGGGGGTAATAAATATAATATAGGGGTCAGCGATGTTAGGGGCAGCAGATTAAGGGTACATAGGGATAATGTATGTGGCGGCGGTGTGCAGTCGGCAGATTAGGGGTTAAAAATTTTTATTAGAGTGGCAGCGATGTGGGGGGACCTCGGTTTAGGGGTACATAGGTAGTTTATGGGTGTTAGTGTACTTTAGAGCACAGTAGTTAAGAGCTTTATGAACCGGCGTTAGCCCATAAAGCTCTTAACTCCTGACTTTTTTCTGCGTCTGGAGTCTTGTCGTTAGAGTTCTAACGCTCACTTCAGCCAAGACTCCAAATACCGGCGTTAGAAAGATCCCATTGAAAAGATAGGATACACAATTGACATAAGGGGATCTGCAGTATGGTAAAACCCTTACCTACAAGACTCTAAATACCAGCGGGCGGCCAAAACCAGCGTTAGGACCCCCTAACGCTGGTTTGGATGGCTAGCGCAGAACTCTAAATCTAGACGACAGTTTTTTTAAATTTAACAGGTAAGTTTTTATTTAGTTTAAGATAGGGATATTGTAATTTTAATTTAAAGTTAGGGGGTTGTTAGGTTTAGGGTTAATAGTTTAGTTTTTTGCGATGTGGACGGCTGGCGGTTTAGGGGTTAATAGGTTAATTTAGTGGCGGTGATGTGGGAGGCCAGAGGTTTAGGGGTTAATAACTTTATTTAGCGGCAGTGATGTCGGGGAGCAGCGGAATAGTGGTTTATAGCTTTATTATAGTGTTGGAGATGTTGGGGAGCAGTGGAATAGAGGTTAATAGCTTTTATTAGTGGAGGCGTTGTCGGGAGTGGCAGATTAGGGGTTAATAACTTTATTTAGGTGTCGGCGATGTCGGGGGCGCAGATTAGAGGGGTGTTTAGACTTGGGGTTTATGTTAGGGTGTTAGGTTTAAACGTAACTTTTTTTCCGCCATAGACATCAATGGGGTTATGTGACTGAGCTTTTAATTCCGCGATCGCAGGTGTTAGTTTTTTCTAACACTCTCTCCCCATTGATGTCTATGGGGAAAGCGTGCACGAGCACGTCAAAGCAACCCGTGTATTTTTTGTGGTATGTAGCCTATCATAACCATATTGCACGCACAAGGAGGCTTTTCAGAAACTTGTAATGGCGGCACTATGGAGGGAGAAAAAACGCAACTTTTGTTGCGTTCCTTCGCAACCCTCTATAGTGCAAAACTCGTAATCCAGGTGTATGTGTGCTACAAATTTACTTTTAATGGGAATACGTCTTCATATTCTTTTTAATTTCATTTTGAGCACGAACATATTTCTTCCAATTATCTGGACATTTTTTTTTTTATATATATTTAGCATACAAATTAATTAGGCAGTTAGTAACCTGCTGTCTATGATAGTTTGTTTTTTTCCTCATTTTTTAAAAAAAATTCTCCTCTTAATACTGCCTTAGCGGCGTTCCAGTATATATTAGTTTTATTAAGGTAATTATTATTAAACATCATATTCTGTCAATTTTTCTTTCATGAAATGTAATATTATTTAATAATAATTTTGGGGAAAGAAATTGGTTAGATTTTTTACCACTAGTCATGGGAGTCAAAGATATGGAGATGTGGGCGTGATCTGAAATGGTGATACAATCGATTATTGCTTCTTTAATATTATCAACCAGTTTTTCTGAGACCAGGAATAAGTCTATCCTAGATAGAGACTTACTAGATTTAGAAAGACATGTATATTCCCTATCATCTGGGTGTGTAATTCTATAAATATCCTGGACTCTTAAATCTCGTATTTTTTTAATAATACTTTCCCTTTTCCTTCTAGCCTACAGGTTTTTATCAGAGGCCGTTCCCCCCTCCCTTGTAAATCCTGATTCATTTTGCATCTGTCTAGTATCCTATTGGGAGTAAGATTAAAATCCCCCCTAAAATGAAATGACTGTCTGAGTGTTTAATTAATTGATCTTGCAAATTTTGCCAAAAATATGCATCCTCCTCATTTGGGCCATAAACATTACATATTAACAATTTCTTGCCCCCAGTTTCTATTTCCAGTAGAATATGTCTAACTCCACTATCTCTAACTATCAGCCAGATAATGATTTTTGAGCGCTATAGGGAAATTAACGACCGCAACATTTTCAGTATTAATTCACTCCCTTATATTATTATTATTATTATAATCGGTTATTTGTAGAGCCCTTAACATTGCCACCACCTAAATAAAAACTATTAACCCCTAATCTGCCGCTCCCGATATCGCTGCCACCTACATACAGTTGTTAACCCCTAATCTGCTGCCCCTAACATCGCTGCCACCTAAATACACTTATTAACCCCTAATCTGGCGCCCAGGGGTGAAACTACAGGGGTTGGAGAATCCATAAAAAAAACGTTGACCTGCCACTGCCTGCACTGATATCATGTGAATGTGACATGATGCTTCACTAGTGTCTCTGAATACAGGGGTTAGTGTTTCTGCTTTACCCATTGTTGTTTATGTGTATGTAACTGTGTGTGTGTATTTATGCCTGTATGTGTGTGTATGTTTGCGGAACCAGCAAATTACAGACTCACTATATACAGTACTGGTGGATTAAACAGTGTCACTATATACAGTAATAGGGGGTCAGACCATCTCACAGACTGTGGGCACAGGGTACCTCCTTTTGCAGACATGTAATCTGATTCACATTTTTTTTCTGTGTTAAATGTAAAAAAAAAAAATATATCAAATTCACTTTTTTTTTTGGGGGGGTGGCCCTTCTTAGATTCTTGCACCTGGGCCCTGTGGTTTCTAGTTACGCCTCTGCTGCCGCCCTTAACATCGCCGCCACTTACATTAGTTATTAACCCTTAATCTGCCACCCCCAATGTCGCCGCCACTATACTAAAGTTATTAACCCCTAAACCTCTGGCCTACAACATCGCTAACACTAAATAAATATATTAACCCCTAAACCTAACCCTAACACCCCCCTAACTTAAAAATAATTAAAATAAATCTAAAACAACTTCCAATTATTACCTAAATAATCCCTATTTAAAACTAAATACTTACCTGTAAAATAAAACCTAAGCTAGCTACAATATAACTAACCCTAACCCTAATAAATACCTAGTTAAAATAAATACAAACTTACCTGTAAAATAAAACTTTACACTAAAAACTAACATAACAATAAAATAAAATAAATTAAATTAATAAAATACAATTATCTAAATTACAAAAAAAAATAAACACTAAATTACACAAATTAAAAAAAACTAAATTATCAAACTAAATTATCAAAAATAAAAACTAATTACTCCTAATCTAATAGCCCTATCAAATTTAAAATGTCCGGTCTTCGAAAACTGTAAGTGGATTGTCGGGGGTTAGTGTTAGTTTTTTTTTTAGGGTTTATTGGGTGGGTTTTATTTTTAGCTTAGGGTTTGGGCAATGTAAAAGAGCTAAATGCCCTTTTAAGGGCAATGAGACAAAAGGGAGGGGTGTACTGGTGCTAAAATGCCTAGGGAATAGTAGATTTGTAGAGATATTATATCTTGAGTGTATATATATTAAAAGGTATGTCAAAGGAAGTGACAAGTATAGTATGGTTATATCAGGTGTGCTAAGGACTAATCCATGCATAAATAGTTAGTAGGAGTTATGAGTAAGCACCAGTGACGTGCATTAATAGGAGGCAGGGGAGGCAGTGCCTCCCCTGTCCAATGAGGGAAAAAAGTTTTAAAATAATATTTATTTAAAAAAAAGAAAGTGTTTTTTATTTTATAATTTTTTTGCCATGCCTACCCCTCACCCCAAGGGTAGTACCCCCCACCCCCGTGGCGATTACTAGACAGTGCTTAGTTACTGTGCACTCACTCACTGTGCTGTGCGCTACTGCGCTTGCGCTGCAAATGTCACCATCCATTGTTGCGCAATTAGGAGGCAGTGAGCCAGTCTGCTGCCCTCATTAATTGCGCAACAATGGATGTAAATAAGTGTTGACTGCTCACTTAGAGCAGCGCCACCCACTGGTGACTTGCCGGGCCCTAATACAAGCTCCAATGGAGGCGGTTCTCAAAACTGCCTCCATGATGAGCTAGTTCACTTGAGCCAATCAGCATTCCAGCAGCACTGCGGGGAGGCGTGCCTGCTGGGCTGCTGATTGACAGGTGTGGGTCATGTGACCATTTGTGACGTCGAGACACAGAGACAGACTGGCGGGAAGACTCAGTAGAGTGTGGAGGGAGCTGCTGAGCTGCTCTGCAAGAGTCTGCATGCCTGAACGGCTAGGGTCTGCCTGTGGAGGACTCGGAGGTGACGGTCTGTCCGGCCCTGGAGGACAGGACTGTGCTGCTGCTAGTGTGCTGCCTGGAGGGGACAGAGGGACTCAGGGTCTCGGAGGGAGTGGACGGAGGAGCGGAGCCCCAGTGCCACGTGGGTGGAGTCGGACCCGGTGGAATTCTGTGACAGACTGTCATAGTGACGACCCGACCGGATTGAGGATTCTCTTTCTCAGGTAAGGACTCACTTAGGAGTGGACCTTCGACCACCAGAGTACAGAGAGAGAGCTAGTAGCATGCCATGCAGAGTAGACTTAAAGTTTGTATGTAAAATTTGCAGCCCAATGCCCTATTCACTATTTGGATTTTGGAACTGAAGAAGTACTGTCTGTGAACATTATCTTTTTGCTGCACATAAAAGTAGGCAAAAGTGTATTTCTATATTTATTTTATTTACTTACATTTACTTAATACATTGTGCTTTAGGTGTTTATCCATTCAAAGGACAATCCTCCCTGTCTTGTTCTTTAAAAATCAACATGTGTATCAGAGACAGTTTTTTTTTCTGTTTGTTCATTGCTAGTTCCCTTCCAGGTTAATGTTCATAATCATGTGGGTAGACATTTTTAATATGAATACGAATACAACAATACATCTTTTATTTAGTAGATAAAATTAATGAAAAACAAACATAAATTAACACTTCAACAGAAGATAATGAGGGTTATGTATATAAAATTTATATACATAACCCTCATTATCTTATGTTGATGTGTTAATTTATGTTTGTTTTTCATTCATTTTATCTACTAAATAAAATAGCTGTACAAAATATGTTACTCACTGCATTATATATAATGGAATTAAAAAATAATTTAAAATGGTAGTGAACTAGTGATAAAATAAGGTACAAAAATACTTCATTGAAAACATACTTGATTGGTTGTCAAAAATAGATCACTACAAAAAGCAAGTTAAAATACTATTATTATTATTATTATTAAAAAACATTTGCTTCTATAAGATGTTGACAGTTGTCCTGGGCGGTTTGAAATTTTTATTACAACTTAATGTTTATGTTAAGCAATAAGCTTGTTAGGGTAGAACTGGTATATGTTTTTTTTTAACACACATATGTCATAAATTAAATGTTATTTTACTGAAGAGATTGAAGCTCACTCCATTTTATTTCCCCTTTCATAAAACACATGAGTATGACAAGCTTTTAAACTATAATCCATCCATGCCTTGAAGAAAGATTCTGTCTGATTAGTTAAGTTTTCTTTTGTGATTTAGAAAGAGCATATCATTTTACTTCTATTATCTAATTTGCTTCATTCTCTTGATATCACTTGCTGAACAGCATATCTAGATATGATCAGTAGCTGCTGATTGGTTGCTGCACCTAGAGGCCTTGTGTGATTGGCTCAAACATCTGCATTGCTATTTCTTCAACAAAGGATATCTAAAGAATTGAGCAAATTAGATATAGAAGTAAATTGGAAAATTGTTTAAAATTGCATGCCCTATCTGAATCATGAAAGTTTAATTTTGACTTTACTGTCCCTTTAATAATCACAATTTTTTTTGCCACCTTGAAAATTACAATTCAGTCAGTGAAAGGAGGACAATGTGATTTTATTTTAAAATAGATGACATCATGTCAGACGTTATCTGATTCTGCTATAAGAAGATTAGAAGTTTGACTCATAAGTCCTCAAAACAAAATGAACACAATTTGCAATTGTTTGAAGTGTGCTGTGTTTGTTTCTAAGTAAAAAGAACAGCGAAGATAACTAAATTATTTCATAAGATGTGACTGCTGGGCTTGCTTGCAGTTATTTATCTTTTTTGGCATCCATCATTGCATGGCAATGCCATGCAATGATCTGGATGCCGAAAAAGATAAATAACTGCAAGCCCAGGCCAGCAGTGACATCTTATGCTTTTATAATATGCTTTTTATACTATCCATAACTAATTTCCTATTTTACATTGAATTGTTGCAGGAGACGGTGTGCCAGTTGCGACTTGCCACTGCCGAGTCTCAACTCTGCCAGCAGCTGAGCTGCCTAGGAAGAGGAGGAAGAGGAGCTGCCAACCTGCCCCAGTGCCTAGTGCCACTGACTGCTATGGAGGACGTGGTTAGAATTACGGTAGCTTTAAGTAATTATTTATTTATTTTTGCTTCCAGCCTTCCAACTGTTACTAAAGTGACTGTAAATCTTGATGATAAAGTGCACGTTTTTTAAAAAATTTGATTAAAAGCAGGGGCACTTTATCATCAACATTTACATTCATTTTAAGTGCAAACTGAATTGTAAAATGTGTTCTCTCTCCCTCTCTCCTCTCTTCTCTCTCTCTGTTATCTCTCTTTTCTCTCCTCTCTCTCTCTCTCTCTCTCTCTCTCTCCTCTCTTCTCTCTCTTCTCTCTCCTCTCTTCTCTCTTCTCCCTCTCTCTATCTCCTCTCCCTCTCTCTATCTCCTCTCTCTCTCTCTGTCTCTCTATCTCTCTCTCTCCTCTCTCTCTCTTCTCTCTCATTCTCCGCTCTCTCTCTGTCTCTATCTCTCTTCTCTCTCTCTCTCTCTCTGCTTTCTCTCTGTCTCTCTATCCCTCTCTCTTTTATCCTCTCTCTTCTCCTCTCTCTTCTTCTCTCTCTCTCTGTCTCTCTCCTCTCTCTCTCTCTGTCTCTCTATCCCTCTCTCTGTCTCTCTCCTCTCTCTCTCTCTCTCTCTGTCTCTCTATCCCTCTCTCTTCTCCTCTCTCTCTGTCTCTCTTCTCCTCTCTCTCTTCCCTCTCTTTCCTCTCTCTATCCCTCTCTCTCTTCTCTCTCCACTCTCTCTCTGTCTCTCTATCCCTCTCTCTCTCCTCTCTCTCTCTCCTCTCTCTCTCTTCTCTCTCTCTTCTCTCTCTCTTCCTTTCTCTCTTCTCTCTCTCTCCCTCTCTCTCTTCTCTCTCCTCTCTCTCTCTCTATCCCTCTCCTCTCTCGTTTCTGTCTCTCTATCCCTCTATCCCTCTCTCTCTCTCTCTCTCTCTCTCTCTCTCTCTCTCTCTCTCTCTCTCTCTCTCTCTCCGCTCTCTCTCTCTCCTCTCTCTTCTCCTCTCTCTCCTCTCTCTCTTCTCTCTCCTCTCTCTCTTCTCTCTCCTCTCTCTCTTCTCTCTCCTCTCTCTCTTTTCTCTCCTCTCTCTCTTCTCTCTCCTCTATCTCTCTCCTCTCCCTTCTCCTCTCTCTATCCCTATCTCCTCTCTTTCTCTCTCTTCTCTCTCTCTCTCTCTCTCTCTCTCTATCCCTCTCTCCTCTCTCTTCTCCTCTCTCCTCTCTCTCTCTCTGCTCTCTCTTCTCTCTCTCCTCTCTCTATCCCTCTCTCCTCTCTTTCCTCTCTCTATCCCTCTCTCTCTTCTCTCTCTCTCTCTCTCTCTCTCTCTCTATCCCTCTCTCTCTTCTCTCTCTCTCTGTCCCTCTATCCCTCTCCTCTCTCGTCTCTCTCTCTATCCCTCTCTCTCTCTCCTCTCTCTATCACTCTCTCTCTCCTCTCTCTCTCTCCTCTCTCTCTATTCTCTCCTCTCTCTTCTCTCTCTTCTCTCTTCTCTCTCTCTTCTCTCTCCTCTCTCTCCTCTCTCTCTTCTCTCTCCTCTCTCTCTTCTCTCTCCTCTCTCTCTTCTCTCTCTCTCTTCTCTCCTCTCTCTCTTCTCTCTCCTCTCTCTCTTCTCTCTCCTCTCTCTCTTCTCTCTCTCTCTTCTCTCCTCTCTCCCCTCTCTCTCTGTCTCTCTCTCTGTCTCACTCTTCTCCTCTCTTTCTCTCTCTTCTCTCTCTCTGTCTCTCTCCTCTCTCTCTCTCTCTCCGCTCTCTCTTCTCTCTCTCTCTCCTCTCTCCTCTCTTTCCTCTCTCTATCCCTCTCTCTCTCTCCTCTCTCTCTCTGTCTCTCTATCCCTCTCCTCTCTCATCTCTCTATCCCCTTCTCTCTCCGATCTCAAAAGTAAAATAATCATCTGATCAGTAACACCATGGTTAATAACATGCTCTCACCCATCAGCTTATTATTTAATCTATGCACTGGTTCAGCAAATAAATAAAACCTGGCCTGTTGGGGGTACTTGCGGCCCGCGGTATATGTCTTTCTTCAGCGTATCATATCTAGTGCCTCACCAGCCTCAGACCTCACCGCACGTCACTGGTCCACTAGTCACTTATCAGTCCACTAGTCACTCACCATTAGCCCTTTTTACAGCTCCTGCAATTTATGGATGATGGGAGCAATGCAAATGATATGGAATTTGCAGCACTTTTGCTACTTCCTGTACAACCTTCCCTGTGAAGTGAGTACCTTGGTCTGAGTATATGTGCTGTAGTAACCCATACTTCTATAGCAGCCTTTTTGCAACTGTTTTAGCATCTGCAGATGCGCAAGGAAAAAGCTTCCACCCACCCTGAGAACGTGTCTAGTATGACTAGGACGTATTTGTAATGTGTAACCTTTGGCAACTCCACAAAATCCATTTGCAGGTTCACAAAAAGTCCCCATGGACATGATGGGTGATTCCTAGCTACAGGCTTAATGAGTTTCCCTACATTGTGCTGGAGACAGATCACGCAAGCAGAGCACACCGCTTCAACTGCATGTCTGACTCCTAGTTCCCACCATTGTAATGTGATTATCTCATGCATGCTGTACCTGTTTACATGGGAGATTCCTTGAGTAAGCCTCACTATTATGGCATCAAAGATGCTGTGAGAGCAGGCAAATTGTTGGGGCCATGCCACCTACCCTCCTCTTGTGTAGCATAACCTCATAGAAAGTCTCCAAACATATTAGTGGACTTTCCTAGGGGTTTGCATCAGGTAGGGCCACATATGACCCTGGGCCATGTACAGCAGCTTGCTTTGCAGCTAAGTCTGCTTGTGCATTTCCTTTTATAATGTCATCTGTTCCCTTTTTGTGTGCAGCTACCTTTATGACAGCTAAAGAGGATGGTAACAAGAGGGCATGTAATAGATCTTTGACATAAGGGGCATTTTTGATGGGAGTCCCTGCTGCAGTAATAAACCCTCTTAGTTTCCACAATGCTCCAAAGTTATTCACTACTCCAAAAGCATAGCGCGAGTCTGTGTAGATGTTAGAAGATTTACCTGTTGGTATCTTGCATGCGCGGGTGAGGGCAATTATCTCATGTAACCTATATGGGGCCTGATTCTATTATTTAGTTAGTTAGAAAATACTGCATAGCCTGCTACCTTTGTCCCTTTCTCTGTGCAATAGCAAGAACCATCTACATACAGTGACAGCTCTGGGTTTGTCAGGGGGGTTTCCTGTAGGTCAGGTCGCACGTCTCTATGGCTTCTGTCAATTCTATACAGTCATTATACTCACCCTTCTCTTGCAAGATTGGCAACAAGGAAGCAGGGTTAGGCACCATAGGAATTAAAGTTTTACAGCTGCATTGAGGGCTCTTAAATCTTGCACAAACCTGTATAAAGGGGGGTTACTGTTTGGTTTGCTAACTGGGAGATTGGAGTATTGCAGGGACTTAAGGTCTCTACTAAGACACCTTGCTTCAGAAGCTGTTGAATTACAGGCTTAATGCCTCCCAGTGCTTCATTGCTTAGGGGATGCTGTGGGATTTTAGGCAAGTAAGTTTTCCTTTAATTCTATAAAAATTTTTGCAAATAGAGATTAAAGTGGCATACATTTTATCAGGCACATCTAGAAAGACTCCATCAGGGGTGCAATATATGTCATTACAGGTTTTTGGTAAGCTACCTGAATATTTGAGAACAAAGTGTTATATAGTGTAGATCTAGTGGCTCCAGTGTTAATTAAAAATTGGTGCTGTTCCCCATTACAGTTACAGTAGGCTCTTTACCTTGCACAACAGGGACAGTCATCAATGTATTATCATCAGCTAGTCAGTTATAATTTGCGTAAACTTCAGGGTTAAAGGAGTTACCACCTCCCCCCTGTCTCGGTCCATCTCTGTCACACCTGTCACATCTGTCCCACATCTGTCCCCTCCAGGTATGTGACAGGCTCATCAGGCATCATTTACAACTATGACATTGATATTCATTCACAGACAATCATTATGATTGTTTGTGAATGAATGTCAATATGTCATGTATAGTTTGTAGGAGGCATGGCATGACAGCACAGTACAGTGTGTGTGTATATATATATATATATATATATATATATATATATATATATATAGACCGTGTGTTAACTTTTTAAATTGATGGAAGCTCTGTTTCTATTGCTTTTAATGAATTAAGAATAAAAGCAATTTTTTTATGGATACCTGAGACGCCTGGATATCTTTTCTCTTTGCTGAATATATATATATATATATATATATATATATATATATACACTGTGTATATATATCCTGTATTAGGCTACAATGTGTGATTTTGTAAAATTTTGGGATGGTGGTGTGCCACAGGATTTTTTAATGTAAAAAAGTGTGCTACGGCAAAAAAAAGGTTGCAAATCACTGGTCTACGGACCTCCCCCCATTATTGCCGTACCCACGTGAATGGCACAATCACCACAGTATTTGCCCCTATCCGTGTTGTTCTGATTGCTCCATACAATGTGAACTCTTCATTTTGGCAAGCCTTGTTCATATCTAGGGAGGATGGGAGGGATAAAAGACAAATTTATTTTTCTGCCATAGCATGGTGTGCATAAGCGTATATCCCCTCTTCTACCCCTCCTCCTTGGACATCACACATATTAATTCACCAATCCAGGAGAAGCATGACCAGCTGAAACTGTACCTCTGGCTTCTTCACCCACTTCTTATCTGGCTTACCTGGCTTCTAGCAATGCCCATAGCCTAAAACAACAAACCACACCTTACTTCCCTTTGCTAACAAAGTAAATTCCTTAAGTTGTTCCCTTCCTATTCTGTCAGTACACTGTACTAACACTCCTAGCGGTTTCAGTTCCCCAATTATACAGAGCTCTGTTATAAGCTATAATGAATTTTACTTTTTCTTATGGAGTAAATTCAGACTCAAATAGCTGCCACATATCTCTGACTCATCACTTACACCAGTGAGAGCCTTTGTGAATGTTTTCACAAGGGCTGTGTGTGTCACAAACCCAGCGAACCCACTAGGGATTTGTCTATTCCTGTTAGATCTGCGCAGCGCAGGAGTTTCTGGGGGGCTGTGGGAACTACTGCTTGCACTTGCTCTATGGGAGCTTGTGGTGGCAGGGAAAGGTATAAGGCACAAGATTGCACTATTCCTTGCTCCAATACTAGATCTCGCTCACTATAATGTGGTGGACTATGTGTGTCTTTCCCTTTCTTTTACTCCTTACTCGGCAATGGGAGGTTATAAGTGGGATCCTGTATCTTTGCCTTTTCCCCTTCTAGCTGTTTTCTGAAATTATCGTCTAATGAGGTTTTCAGAGAGGCCAGCTGACGTTTTTCAGCTTCTGTGTGCCATTTCAGATAGATATTCCATTCAGAGAGCTTGGGCTTATTCTTTTTCTGTGTGTTAAGTAACCTGTCCTGCAATGTGTGCAAATAATCTAAATTCCATGTACCCTCAGGTGGCCAATTGTGTGTTTTTGGCTCTGTTAATATTTACCCATTTATCATGATAGGAATTAATTAATGGGCCACAATGTCACTCCATATAGGCTGCAGGGGACCCTGAGGGCCACTTGGGTTCCTCTTCTGTTACAGAACTACCCTTACTGGATTTCCGTCCCATCTTAATTGCTACTATAATTTTACGTACCAGAAGACCCAGTCTTCAGCTAGCACCTATTTTACATATATGGTTTGTTTGCCAATTAAGTTTTACACACCAGATGACCCTGTCTTCAGCTAGCACTTATTACACTTATATTTCTCAATTGCCATTTATGTTTTATGCACCAGAAGACCCAGTCTCCTTCAGCTAGCACCTATTTTACCGGTAATTTCTTATATATATGCAGTAAATTTTGCCTTTGTGTTTCCCTTAGAATGCCAACCAGGTCAAGATTTGAGCAAAGGGCATCAGTCTCTCTTCTAACTCTCTCCCAAGCCCCCCGGGGACTTATTGAGACTGAGGACCCAGTACCACTCTCACTTGCCTGTTCTGCTGACAACCTCCTGGTCACACAAATTCATCACAACCAAATTATTTTAATAATTTAAGTTACAATTAAACTATTAAATCAGTGATATCACAGTAAAATCAATAAAGTCAACAAACAAAATCTCTAGGAATCGCGTCACCCAGAATTTTAAAGCATATTCCCCCTTACCTAGGGACACTCAACCAATTAAGCTAAAGCCATTTAAAGATGGCTTACCTGTTTTGACCTGTCTTTGTTGAGTGTCTCCAGGGTCCAGTGGTGTCTGCCTAAAGAGTATTCCGAGATATTGCGATTCCCGGCCGACGCACCAAAACTGTTGTTGTTTTCCCTGACACAAATATCCACAGTCAAGGAATACACAGGTTCTTTGTTGAGATTTTGTTTATTGATCAGGTACCAAGTTGATCAACATTGGAGAATTGTGCAGACTGCAAATTCTGAAGCTGGGCAGTCCAGCATTCAGTTTTAACAGAGTACAACAGGTTTCGTAATCAACATGTATCCACCAGTATTATTCTACTTAAAGATTCCTTCATCTGGTTGCTGGGCAAAATACCTATTCTAATACATCTGTTTTCCTATACTTGTTACAGTTTACAAGAATGAGGAACAATTCAACGAGTTAGTTTCCATTTGAACCACCTGTCAGCAAAATAGCATACACTCTGCTTGACCTAGCCTAGTCTCCTGTGCACTGGCCTAGTGCATAGGAAACCATTCATGTGACTTCTCTAATTTTGGACAGGGAGAGAAATACAGGAATTAACTGTTTGTTATCCTACATATATTTGCCTGGTCCAGTGTTACATGCAGAGAGTTAACATACTCATATGACAGGAGTTTTCAAACAAGATAGAAGACAAGATAATTAGACACAAATAAAGAATAATCAAAAATATCTACTGTGGCCTATCTGACTGAAAAAAGCCCCATTAAAAATAACCAGCTACCTCCATTATTTTACAGCGCCAAATCAAAAAGTAGCCTTTTCGACCCAAAATAGAGCCAAAAACCCTGCTTCCGATATATTGTGATCAAGTCAAGACCATGCTTTCTTAATTTCATTACAAATCAATAAATTCCTGTTTATCTAGTGGGAGGTGCACAGCCCCTTCACATATCCCGGGCCTTTTGTTTAAGAAATATATGATGAAAATAGAATTGAAAAGTGTAGGGGTGGGGTTAGGAAAAAGCTAAATACACCACTGGATAATACTAATAATGGGTAAACTATACACCGATAGTGTAAATACTGTATATACATACAAGTGTTCTTTAGCTTCAAAAAGAGCATGGCTATAGCAGTGATTCTTAATAAATTAACAAAACGTTGAGTGTTTATAATGCATTGACAGCATTTGCAATATTTGAATGACAGTTGTGTCAGAAAGGTAATTATTTTTGAGTATTCATTTAATAGATATAATATACACTTTATGGCAAAAAGTAGGTGGACACCTGACCATCACACCTATATGAGCTTGTTGGACATTCCATTAAAAAAAAAACATGAGCATTAATATGGAGTTGGCCCCCCTTTGTAGCTATAATAGCCACCACTCTTCTGGAAAAACTTTACACTAGATTTTGGAGTGTGTCTGTGGGAGTTGGCCCCCTTTGTAGCTATAACAGCCACCACTCTTCTGGAAAAACTTTACACTAGATTTTGGAGTGTGTCTGTGGGAATTTGTGGGAATTCAGCCAAATAAGCATTTGTGAGGACACTGATGCTGTCCGAGAAGGACTGGCTCGCATTCAGTGTTGTAATTCATCACAAAGGTGTTAAATGGGGTTGAGGTCAGGTCTCTGTGCAGTCCACCTGAGTTCCTCCACACTAAACTCATAAAACCACCTCTTCACGGACCTTGCTTTATACCTAAAGGCAATGTCATGCTAGAACAGGAGAAGGTTGGAAGCACCCAATTGTCTAAAATGTCTTTGCATCCTATAGCATTAAGAAGACCCTTCACTAGAACTAAGGGGCCTAGCCCAAACCATGAAAATCAGCCTCACGCCATTATCCCTCTTCCTCCACCACACTTTACAGTAGACACTATGGATTCTGGTAGGTAATGTTTTCCTGTCATTTGCCACACCTATGTTTTTCCAACAGATTGCCAGCTAGTGAAATGTGATTCATCACTCCAGGGAACATGTTTCCATTGCCAGTCAAGAGGTGGAGTGTTTTACACCACTCCAACTGATGCTTGGCATTGCGCATGTTGATGTGAAGCTTGTGTAATACTGCTCGGCAATGGAAACCTATTTCATAAAGCTGCAATAAAAACCTATGTCATAAAGCTCCTGACATATAATTATTGGGCTGATGTTGCTTCCAGAGGCAGTTTGGAACTCTGTAGTGAGTGATGCACCAGATGATAGGCAATTTTTACACATGAAAAAACACTTCAACAGTCGGCAGCCCCTGTCTGTGCGTTTGCCTTGTGTACTAGGTTGTGGCTGGGCTGCTGTTGCTTCTAGACACTTACACTTCACAATAATAATACTTGCAGTTGAACAGGACAGATCAAGTAGTACAGAAACTTCACAAACTCACTTATGGCAAAGGTGATATCCTATGTCAATGCCACATTTAATGTCACTGAATTCTATAGTACTGCCAGTTGTACTGGGAGTGTTTGTCTAGAGAGTTTTCATGCTATGTGCAAGATGTTATGCACCTGTTAGCAATGGTTGTGGCTCAAACACCTGAATTCAATAATGTCTTTATACTTTTGGGTATCTAGTGTATGTGGTGTGTGAGAATAGGGTTAATAATATTAACAAATAACCATAAATTAATATGGTTCAGTGGGGTTGAGGTCAGTGCTCAGTGCAGGCAACTCAAGTTCCTCCACTCCAGATTCATCAAACCATGTCTTCATGGACATTGGTTTTGGGCACAGGGGCACAGTCATGCTGGAACAAGAAAGAGCCTTCACCAAACTGTTGCACCCAATTGTCCAAAATCTCTTCGTATCCTGTTGCATTAAAGGGACATTATAAACTAGATTTTTCTTTGCATAAACGTTTTGTAGATGATCCATTTATATAGCCTATACAGTTTTGCTTATTTTAAAAAAACATTACACTGATTTTCAGACTCCTAAACAAACCCCAAAGTTTTAGAAGAATACTGACGTATACCTACTCCAGCTTGCGCCTGTTTTTGTAAAGAGTCTTTTCATATGCAGAGGAAGGGGGAGGGGGAGGGGGAGTGCCTGCTCTTTTTGCTATAGAACCACTTTCAGTGGGTGTTCCAGCTAACCTTTTCCACAGAGCTAAACTGGGAGCTTCTAAGTAAGTTTTTAAACGGTTTTATACTGGATTTCTAGATCAGTATCTGTGCATAGTATTCTTTATAGTAGTGTCTATTACATACAGTTAAATGAAAATTGGTGAATACTGTCCCTTTAAGATGACCATTCATTGGAACTAAGGGTCTAATATTAGATACTTAACAGGTGCCATGTAAGTTTAAAGCAGAAGAGGCTAGAGATAATCTCAATTCAGTCACAAAAGTGAGGTATTCTTCTTTGTTCATCTTTGTTAAAGCTAATATGAAACACATTAGATGATGCTGAGGAGTCAATGGTGACTTTTTATTAAAAAGGTCTGTTCTTTTAACTTGTTAGAAGGTTCCATTTTACACTTGAGAGGGCTGCTTGCTCTCTCCTTTTCTCTTCAACATGGCAATCGAACCATTGGCCATTTATATTAGAAACTGTCTAGAAGAGATTAAAGGACCACTAAACACAGTAGACCAACATAATCAATAAATGCATAATAAAGAGACAATGCAAAAGCACATCTTTTGAATTTCAAATTAGTAGTGGATTTGTTCTGACAAATGGTAAAGTTGGTTACATTTTCCTTCCTAATGCATCATGTGACTGCCATCAGCCAATCACAAAATGCATATAAACTGTACATATTCTGTGAGTCTTGCACATGCTTAGTAGGAGCTGGTGCCTCAGAAACTGTGCATGAAAAAAGACTGTGCACATTTAGATAATGGAAAGTTGTTTAAAATTGCGTCCTCTATCTAAATCATTAAAGTTTAATTTTGATTTGACTGTCCCTTTAAGATAGGAAACCACTCATTTCACTTGTCTCTGTATGCGGGTGACCTAATTACTAATTTTACAAAACCCTAAAAGCATGATGCCCAGGTTTGTTTCTATATTTGAGTTGTTTGTGGAAAATTAAAGGTACAAAGTAAATTTAGACAAATCCAAAGTGATTTACCTTTATAACAGAAAAAATACTCTATTGACACATGTGAATATTAAAATTAACAAAGGGTCATTTAAATACCTAGGTATTTGATTGCATACTAAGGGGCCAATTTATCATTGGTCTGTCCGACATGATCCGCACAGCGATGAATGCCGACAGACATACGCCGTCGGCATTTTTCATTGCACAATAAGTTCTTGTGAACTACTTGTGCAATGCTGCCCCCTGCAGATTTGGCCGCTAGCAGGGGGTGTCAATCAGCACGATCGTATGGGATTGTGCGGATTGATGTCTGCAGCCTCAGAGCAGGCGGGCCAGTTAAGGAGCAGCGGTCTTAAGACCGCTGCTTCATAACTGCTGTTTCCGGCGAGCCTAAAGGCTCGCGCGGAAACAGGGGCATCAGGGGCCCTTGATAAATCGACCCCTAAATCTACTTCGCTTTACCAACTCAATATATCACCAATGATCAAACAATTAAAATCTAATCTGGACGAGTGGTCCAAACTTCCAATTTCCTTATCGTGCCAAATTGGTCTGATAAAAATGATGGCCATGCCAAAACTTCTGTAACCACTGCAAAAACTCCCAATTTTGTTAACAGGGGCTCACACGTTGACTGTAACGAGGGCCTTTACTAACTTTGGCTGGAACAACAAAAAGAGAATTATCTGCCGTCTCAACTCACGCTACTTATAGATAGAGGGGGGCTTTAAACTCCCAAATGTACAATAGTACAATGAGGGTTTGTTTGGCTAAATGTGTCCTGGATTGGTTGATGGGAACATTGTTCTTTATCGCAATCTACAGAGATCCCTGGTGCACCCACTGCACTTTTCTGCCCCATGCTTCATTTCAAACTCTGCCACAAGTGATCAGGGATAATATTTTGTTTTGAGATCCCCTATGGACCTGGGCTCAATTATGTTAGTGGTGGGGGTTGTCACATAAAATTAGTTAATACTTACCTTTACAAGGCAACCCTTCTTTACTTCCAAGTATGACTACTAAAATATTTAGATTGGGGGAAAAAAGTAGCTTAAATACAGTGGCCTATCTGCTAGATGTAAACACTAATCAACCTTTTTCCTTTCAAGGCTTACAACTTAGGTTTGATCTTCCTTGCAATAGCAATTTTGCATAGTTTCAAAGAAAACACTACTTACAAAAAAAAGCCTAGATTGCAAAATCACTACTAACATTGATAGATTGAGCTTGTTGACTAGACTCCATTGCTCACATTTATAATATGGCCATTGCCAAAATTGCACCTACAATTATGTTAGACTTATGAGATAAATGACTGCTCATTAACTGTGCAGAAGTCTCCAAAGATATGTTAACCTCTAGCATTGAACAAACACACAGGTCTACACTGTCAGCAGATTATAGGAAAATGCACATCAAATGTATTCATTTTAGTTATATTACTCCTAAACTAAGAACAAAAGGGATTTAGGGAGCGATAAATGAGTGTCCTAAATGCTTAGCTGCCAACCAAGACATAAAGCCTCTTTTTTTTGGAGCTGTCCTAAGATAAATCAATTTTGTTGTAAAATGCAGTACTGGAACTCAAAAATTTATCGTAAGCAAATTTTCTTATCAATGCAACACACATTTTTTCCTTTTCGGCAACACTCACTCCTCTCCCCATGACCACTTTATGAATATCTTAATATTAATAACAAGGAAATTAACACTTAAACACTGGGCAAGCCTCAAGGCTCTACATTTGAGACACCTCACACACTATCCATACCATCTCTTAAAAGTGAAAGCAGATGTGAAAGGGGCGATTGAGCATAGAATCAAGCAATTTATGACTAAATGGGAGCCTTATTTGCTGCACCTTCCTACAGCAGTACATAACTGACTACTTTCTCCCTTTTTTAATAGTACTTTCTAGTGAAATGAACAACTTAAGGGGCAGAAGAATTAAGTAAGTTATGATACTTGAAGGCTATCTTCACTCCAGACACACTTACAGGCAGATTAGAGACTAGTTTTAATGATGACATGTTGGAAGTTGGAGTTTCAGGTCGGGCTTCATGTGTCCTCCCAACACCGGCTCACAGGAATTACCTGATGAGTATGCTTAATTATATGCTAAGACTTCTAAATGGTCGTGGTTAGTTAATTACTGTTGATATAATTTGTTAGTTCGATTATCTATTTATAATAGGCTAACATTTTCTCCAGTTGTCATAAGTCCATTATCTGATTATGAGATGGTAACTGCGGTAATATAATTATTTTTGTAATAAAAATGAGGAAGAAAACAAATTATCATAGACAGCAGGTGACTAACTGCCTCATTAATATGTATACTAAATACATTGAACAAAAAAACTCAGATAATTGGAAGAACTATGTTCGAGCAAAACAAAACAGAGATAAGTTTTATGCTCAAAATGATATTAAAGAGAATATGAAGACATGTTCGCATTACTACAGATTTGGTAACAAATCTGGTAAATTTTTAACACACATAGTGAAAAACCAAAAATCACCTACATTTATAACTAAAATAGAAGAAATAGGGGTCACATGGACTAATTTAGTGGATATACAGAAAGTATTTTTTGACCATTTTTCAGAACTATACTCAGCACAGCCAGTTGATGAGATCAAGAAAGAAAAATTCTGTGAATCTATCGAAATTCCAAAGATACGGGTCAGAGCCGGCGCCTGAGGAGAGCAGACGCACAAATTCATAGCTCAGATCAAATATCCCTATCTTACCCAACAAACATTAAGATTTCCAACTAAATCTTAGCCCAACTTGGCTAGTTACTTTGCTGGGACTTCCCTACCAACTAAACAGCCGGTTCCAGGGTTGCATCTGCCAGAAATACGGATCTTGGCAGCACAGCAGGCCAAGCTGAAAGGGAGCCAATCACCATATTGGCAACTCTGTAATTGAGGCCTATGTGAAATTATGATCAGAACACGTACTCTAGCCTCCACCAGAGACACCCGATTGGCAGATAACATAGGAGACATTGCGCACCTTACCGGTGTGGATCGTCGAGTCTCTACTTTTATTTCTCGGTGAGATTCGGGCTAGGAGATGGGTTGAAGGAGTGAAGGACATTACATTACCAATTTTAAACCTAGATTTCTGCTGACACTCTGAATCCGCATCATGTAGTGCAAGATCGTGACTCCACCGGCATTATATTCCCTGTGATTCCTAACCATCCAGATCAGTGCTGAAGTCTGAGACGAGGCTCTGCAGCATTCCTGATATCTACAACAAATGCTGAACCCCTAAAAAGAGGAGCGTGAGGTGCAAAACTACCCAACAATGCAGACTACTGCCACTGCCGTATTACAATTAGTAGCCGAGAAAATGAAGAAAAATGTTAGTTCTCTCAAAGGACTCCTGAACCCTGAATAGAGTGCTGAACTGGTGGCAGAAGTTCCTCACACATTAGCTCCTACTCCTAGCAGTCTAAGTCTCCTAGAGGGTCCCGCTGTCTATCCAGGTGAGCATGACACGGTAAATAGGCAAAGTGATGGTCTTGGAATGCTTCCACAATGGGCACTACTTTCAGACTCCATGTTGATCCTAGAGGCTTCCCCTGATCGTTTGCCTAAATATGGAACTTGGAACCCTGTTCCTATAGTGATATGGCCAGTCGCTAGGGGATCTCAGCCGGAACGCAGGTTACAGCAGTAAGAAGGCCCACAGCATGTCAGGCATTGCACCATCCCCAAAACTTCCTCAGCAACACAGGAGCAACTACACGGGTGCTGCCAGTCTTGCTCCTAAGGCTCACCAGAAACACAGGGCCTCAAGCTCTATCCGGAGCTTGATAGATATGCCCCAATGGATTAGTTAATGTAGTCCAGATGATAAATAAAGATCAGGAAATACCTAAAATAATAGATTTCAAATTTGCTAAAAACAAATTGTCATTGCCAAACAAGCATTACTTTGCCTCTCTGAAAATTAGGCATTACTGTTTGAAACTTATAAAGCTACATGGGGGCACATGGGACTCTCCAATACTAGCACCGGTAATAAATGCTTTTAAAAGGGGCAATTACTTAATCTCATTACTAAATAATATACACCTAGATTACGAGTTTTGCGTTCCGGTTTTAATGCTGAAACAATGGCCATTTCGGTGTAAAAACCAGAATGCAGCCATTATAAGTCTTGTCGGTATAGCTGTACTGAAAGCATTTTAGCCTGTAATGCAACGTCAGTCCTGAACTACAAAAACATTTTAGCGTGGGATTTCCATAGGGCTGGTATTACAAGTTGGGCGGTGAGGCTAAAATGTTTGCATTCCTGCCTATACCGACACAATACGTTCCGCAATCTGAGACCAGTAGTTATGAGTTTTACACAACAAAACTGTTACACAAAACTCATAACTAAAGTTTTACAAAGTACACTAACACCCATAAACTACCTATTAACCATTAAACCGAGGCCCTCCCGCATCGCAAACACTAAATTAAATTTATTAACTCCTAATCTGCCACTCCTGACATTGCCGCCACTAATAAAATTTATTAACCCCTATTTTGCCGCTCCTCGACATCGCTGCCACTATAATAAAGTTATTAACCCCTATTTCCCGCACCCCAACATCGCCCACACTATAATAAAGATATTAACCCCCTATTCTGCCGCTCCCTGACATCACCGCCACTAAATAAAGTTATTAACCCCTAAACCTCTGGCCTCCCACATTACCGCCACTAAATGCCTTTTTATTTTTTAGAGCTGAATGCCTTTTTATTTTTTACAGGGAAAAGAGCTGATTTCGGGGGGCCTTTTTTTATAGAGCTATTAGATTAGGTGTAATTGTTTTTTTTTTTATAATTTCGTTTGTTATTTTTTGTAATTTAGTGTTTGTTATTTTTTGTAATTTAGTATTTTTTATTTTTGTAATCTAGTATTTTTATTTTTTGTAATTGTAGATTTAATTTTTTTAGTAGTGTTAGGTTTTTCTAATGTGTAATTTAGTTTATTTAATTTGTAGTTATTTTAATTTTAGTATAATAGTAATGTTAGTTTAATATATAGTTTAAACTTAGGTTTTTTTTAATTTCACAGGTAAGATTTTAATTATTTTAATATAGGAATATTGTATTTTTAATATAAAGTTAGGGGGTTGTTAGGTTTAGGGGTTAATAGTTTAATTTAGTTTTTTGCAATGTGGGGGGTTGGTGGTTTAGGGGTTAATAGGTTTATTTAATGGCGGTGATGTGGGAGGCCAGAGGTTTAGGGGTTAATAACTTTATTATAGCGGCAGCGATGTCGGGGAATGGCGGAATAGGGGTTAATAACTTTATTTATGTGGCGGCGATGTTGGGGGCAGCAGATTAGGGGTGTTTAGACTTGGGGTTTATGTCAGGGTGTTAGGTTTAAACATAACTTTTTTTCCCCCATAGACATTAATGGGGTTGCATTACGCCAATCTCCATTCCGTGCTTCAGGTGTTAGTTTTTTTTCTAACACTCTCTCCCCATTGTTGTCTATGGGGAAAGTGTGCACGGGCACGTCAAAGCAGCCCTTGGCTTTTGTGCGGTATGGAGCTCATTGCCACCATATCGCACGCAGAAGTCGTCTTTTTAAAAACTTTTAATGGCAGCGCTATGGAGGGTGCAACGTTTGTTGTGTTCGTTTCGCACCCTCTATAGTGCAAAACTTGTAATCTAGGTGATAGTGAATAATGCAGACTATAAAAAATATCTTGATAAAGGGATTGCAAAATGGAGAGAACTGCACTTTGATGACCTTAATGAACAAACAGTATTGAAAAGCATGGAAAGAGTAGAGGAAGCATAATTGTCGACACTAATGCGAGAACAGCATAGTAAGTCTGGATGGCATATATTACACCGGAAAAGATCTCCAAGTGGGTAGAGCACTAGGGAAGGAACCTGCTGTGGGAAATGTAGTCAACAACAGAGCAAATCTCTTACAAAAATTCTGGAGAATGGTAAATTTTTGGTTCAATAAGATTCTTAATATTCAACTAAATTTACAAGGGGCACTTATTTTTTTAAATTTTGGCACCAATTACCATCAAATTTTTGACTATGGTAATTTTGATTGGAAGGAATCTTATCTTGAAAGAATGGAAGAGTGTGATTGTACCATCCTTCAAAGCCTTCAAACAGGCAATTTATAAACAATTTATCATAAAACAACATGATATTTGGTTCAAATTAGAAATTAATATCGAAATGTTTTTGGAAAAGACGGAACATGGATTAAAACTTTAGATTTAGAGGAACAAAAAATGATTAATTAAAACATTTGAAAATACAGTATATAATGATAATTCTAGGCTAAGAGGATAATGGCTCTTTACCTTATGATCGGGAGGTGGGGAGGAGGAAGAGGGTGGAAGAGAAGATGTTTTTTTTGTATGCTGTGTTATCTGAACATAATGTAATAACTTAAAGCTTACTCTGAAATGATTGTAGAGTAAAATGTATTAATAGTTTGCTTTAACAGGGATACGTAGCATGTTTATTTATTTATTTTTTATTTATTTTTTTTCTCCTTGAATGTCACTTTAGAATGTTAAACAATGTAGAATGTTAAACAAAATGCTATGAGTGTTAAATATAAGGAAGTTGTATATTGATTTATCAAAATGAAGGATAGATGATGTATTGTAATATTGATGCCTTTCTTTATTGTCCTCTATTTTTGTTCATCCTGTTCATTAATTACTATATTTATGAAAAATGAAAAGAAATTATAAAAAAAGCAAGGAAATTAACACTTAAAGGATAGAGAAACAGACGGCACTCCGGATGAAATTAAAAAGTCAAATCTTCCAAAAAAGGGTTGAGCAAGAGATCATGAAATTAGGTGACATAACTCACTTGAAAGATTTTCGTAGTAATTTATCATTTAAACAAAGAATAGCTGTTAAAGAACTAAAACATAATAACAATATAGTCAAAAGAACATCAGATAAAGGTGGCAACGTAGTCGTCATGAACAAATCTAAATATTTACAAGAAGCTACTAGACAACTAAAAGATGACAAAACCTATAGAAAACTAATATGTAACCCTGAGAAAGAATTTAGAAAAAAGCTGATTGATCTTTTACATGAAGCCATCACACTGGGTATTATGACTAGAGATGAAGCAGTTTCTCTTGTGCCAGAACATCCTTTAACACCGATCTTTCACCACCAGCCAAAAACCCAGAAGGACCCAGTCGACCCACCAGGATGACCAATAATTTCTGGGATTGGGTCATTATTTGAATCCTTGTCTGAGTGGGTCGACTCGGTCATCCAGCCTCTAGTTCAGAGTTTGAGTAGTTACCTTAGAGACTCAGGACATCTGATTTCTGTTCTTGGTAATATGAGCTGGGAAAAGGATTTCCGCTGGGTGTTGATAGATGTGGTGTCCATATACTCAAGTTTTCTGCATCATTTGTGCATAAGGGCCCTGACATTCTTTTTTAACCAATGCACTAATAATACTAGTGAGACAAAACTGTTTTTGTGTAATGTTGTTGAGTTCCTACTATCCCACAATAATTTTATGTTGGATGGTAATTATTACCTAAAAATTTGTGGAACAGCTATGGGGGCAACATTTGCCCCCTCATTTGCAAATTTATTTGTGGGATTCATTTTTTCGACAATAATTGTCCATATATGAGATTTATAGACAATCTGATTTTCGTTGTTAGAGGTTCTTTTGATTTTGAGAAATTCTTTTGTTTTTTCAATAACAATGATATTGGTTTAAAATTTACAGGAGAAATGCAAAATACTAAGATACAGTTTCTTGACCTAACGGTGGGATCAATAGAGACGAACCAAGTACTCACTGATACCTATTGAAAGCCTACCTCGGGAAATACTATCCTTCATGCCAAGTCATGTCACTCTAAACATTTAATTAAATCAATACAAAAAAGTCAGTTCCTCCGATTAAGGAGGAACACTAATTCGGAAGAATTGTTTAACATACAAGCTAAAAAACTTACTGATAGATTGCTAGTTAGGGGGTATGACTTGGAATTTCTTAAACAAACACTTGAAACAGTAAAAAAAACAACCGTTAAAAGCTGTAAATAATTATAACTGAAAAAATAAAGGAGATAGTGGTTTTAACAATGACACAGTGGTATTTTCCACTGAGTTCTCCTTACAATTCCAAAAGATTTGCTCCATTATTAGGAGAAACTTATCATTCCTTAAGGGCGATGAGTTTTTATCAACCATAGCTGATAATGTAAAATTTGTATCTCGAAAAGCTCCAACTTTAGCTAATACATTGTCTCCTAGTATAGTTATTAGTAATAACAATCCTGATCAGAGAAATTGGTTATATAGAAAGGGCACATTCAAGTGTCTAGCAAAAAATTGTAATACCTGTGAGGTAATCTGTCAGGGTAACAACTTTCAAAGTACTTTCACATGCCAACTGTGGCACTAGTTTTGTAGTGTATCTCTTAGAGTGTGACTTCCGTAATGATCAATATGTGGGTCAAATGACCCGTAGTCTGATATCTAGAATTGGCGAACATAGGAGAGATATTAAGATCTATAATAAAGACTCTAGTGTGGCGAGACACTGTAATGGTATCCATTTTTTCAACGAGCCCAAATTCAAAGTTAAAGTAATTGATATTGCTAAACCTCCATTAAGAGGGGACAATAGATATAAAATCTTTATTGGATTTGGAAGCTGGAAACAAGGGTACCATTGGGTCTCAATAAAGAGTGGGATATTAGTTGTTTTGTAGAATAAATAATCCCACTATTTAGAATATTCCATTATCCAAATTATCTGATTATCAAAATTTCTGAAACAAAACTATAGTACACCTTTAGACATACTATACCCTCAAAGGGAAGATTGTTACTTGCTCAATGTACATATCTTTTTCTTTAAAAATATTTAATTATGAGTTTATGTGTTTCAAACTGCTACTACAAATATATTTTTATTTGTGCAGTTAAATAATTTGCACATGTACTGTGAACTTATAATTTGGCACATTTCCTGAATTGCATTAAGTTGTATCTACTATGAATGACAAGTTGTAGGCTGACACTTTCACTATGTCAAACAATATTTGACTTTTTTAGTGTTTTTTCCTTTGCTTTGTAAAGCTAAGACACTTTAATTTTAACTGACATGGTTGTCTTTACGTAAATTTCAATATACCGCCTCTGCTACGTTGGTGTCTGTTGCCATGGTAGCTGGTTAGCGATTGGTTGAGCACACCATAAGTAGCAGAGACAATACATACAGGGCTATTCTATGACTAAGTGCCTACGGGCATGAAACGCATCAGGAGCCTCTCCTCTGTCCATGCTGTATTCACTTAAGTGCTGCTGCTGATTTTATACGTTATGGAATAAACATTTGACTTTTTAATTTCATCCTGAGTGCCGTCTGTTTTTTCTATCCTCTGAATCTACAAGGCTTGCTCTGCCATTCTATTGGATGCGCACCACGCTGGCTTATTGAGGCGTTTGTTTGCACTGCACGATATTGTGGCTGCTTCCAGCTTTCCTACAGTTTTCGATCATCCCGATTGGGCTATAGAGCGGCGTCTACACACAAATACCTGAAATTAACACTGGGCAAGCCCCAAGACTCCACATTTGACACACCTCACACACTATCCATACCCAGCTCTTAAAAGGGCAAGCAGATGTGAAAGGAGACATTGAGGCCTACTTATCAAGCCGTCAACTGTGCTGCATTCGCCGGCACCAATACGCTCGCCTGACATCGCCTAACATCGCAGCCGCGGACCTGAATACACTCTCCATATTTAACAAAAAAGATGTCAAAAAGCCTTGCACCAAGTACGGGGCGAGGAGCAGCGGACTGTTGTTAACTAACAGTCATCGATCTCGCTGCTATTCGGCTTTTTCACAACTTTATTTGTTTACTGTCACTAAACACCGTCACTATACTAAACTGTATAACCCCTATCCCGCCACTCCCGGACCCCGCTGCAACTCTAATAAACTTATTAACCCGTATCCCGCCGCTCCCGGACCCCGCCGCCACCTACATTATGTTCTTAACCCCTAATCTGCCGCCCCCTACACCGCAACCACCTACATTATGTTATTAACCCCTATCCCGCCGCTCCCAGAGCCCACTGCAACTAAAGTTATTAACCCCTAAACCGCCAGTCCCCCACATCACCATAAACTAAATTAAACTATTAACCCCTAAACCTAACAACCCGCTAACTTTATATTAGATATTAACTCATCCCTATCTTATAATAATTTTAAACTTACCTTTAAAATTAAATTAAACTATATTAAACTAATAATTAACCTACCCTAACTATTATACTAAAATTACATTAAACTATATTAAATTATTAATTAATCTACCCTAACTAGTATACTAAAATTACATTAAACTATATTAAACTAATAATTAATCTACCCTAACTGTTATACTAAAATTACATTAAACTACAAATTAAATTAACTTTATTATATATTTAAACACCTAACCCTACTCAAATAATTTAAATCTACACTTAAAAATTACTAAGCTACAAAAAAACAAAACACTAAGTTACACAACATAAAAAATAAATTATCAAAGATTTAAACTACTTACACCTAATCTAAGAACCCTATGAAAATAAAAAAGCCCCCCCCCAAAATAAAAAAAAACCCCTAGCCTACAATAAACTACAAATAGCCCTTAAAAGGGCCTTTTGCAGGGCATTGCCCCAAAGAAATCAGCTCTTTTACCTGTAAATAAAAAATACAAATACCAAAAGAAATATCAGAGCGCCAACTGTAGAAGGCAGGGTCCCCTATTTACTAAAAACAAATTTTCAGGTGTGGATTCAATAAGTGTTTATTACAACACAATCGGAACAATAATGGTTAACTTCTTCAAATGCGATATCTAAGTATCTTGCAATACACCTAGAACAGTCACATTAAAGCCCAATATTGTGTTTGGACAACATTGGATACCAAAATTATCAAATATAAAATTTATTATAAAATCACACTCCTCTGAGTATTCAGGATGTTAAAACAAATTATATTGAATAAAATTGAACAATCTTAATTTCCCTCATGGATCCATGTATACAATCTAAAACTTGCTTCTACCATACATTGGAGTGGTAATAAAATCAATATAAATATAAAGCTTGTTTCTGGTGGTTTGGTCTTAACCCCCTATCTCAAACCAGTGAATGAGATAACCTGTATTCCAAAAATGGAACCTTCCAAAATAAATAATGAAAAACGATATACAAGTTCACATTAGCTGCTAGCAATCGTTAGCGATCAGGGTTTGGCTGAATAAAATCCCCTTGATAAAATAACCTATACAGAACAGATTGAATAGTGGTCGACTTGCTCCCTACTAATACAATACAAATATACTTTTGTGTAGTTGTGATCAAAACTACCTCCTAAAACGTGATGCACAAGCTGTGAAACAATATTAGTGAAAAAACAATCACAGATGAAAACAATCGAAGTGAAAAAATAGTCCCAGTAAAAAAGCAAAAAACAACAATCACAGTGAAAAAACAATCCAGTGATGGACCTCAATCCCAATAACAACAATTGCAGTAAAAAATAACAATTGCAGTAAAAAATAATCGTGGCAGAATAGTCTAGTGCTTAATCCTTAACTTGGTGTTCAATCCGGAATATGTTAATAAACTCCTTTAAATGGCAAACTGAACCAAAATAGTTAGTGAGTGTGTGAATACTTAACAACCTTTAAATTCCCACAGTTAATATGCCAAAGTCAATGTATTGATTATCCTCACTGTCCTAAGTGTGCAAGATTTTCCTGTCAGCCCTGGGTCCCTTTGCTCTCAAGCGTTCGGTCCCTCAGCCCTTTCAAGCCTTAATTCCCTCTGCTTGTTAGCTTGCGGTCCCTCTGCCGAAAAAAATAAAAATAGTGTAGATTGCTACAAATAAGTGTATATATCAGAATCAAACTTACCAGCCAACGCGTTTCGGTCAAGTAGTGACCTTTCTCAAGACTGGTTTTAACTGTTAGACAGGGGGTTTAAATACCCTGTCAATACTGACCCTTTCGTTATACCGGAAGTGTTTGTTTAAAACCTCCGTGTGTAATATATTTATTCCTATTTCATGTTTTGGTGTAATCCTAACTTTAGGAGCTTATGCGGTCCTACTACTATTGTGTTAGGAATAATATATGTAAAAATCTTTGTTTCGATGGCTCTATCACAACCCGATTTCTAACCATTTTGATTGGTTGTTCGGATTGCTTCTAACATTTATGTGATTGGCTACCCCTGGGGGTGTGTGACACATATGTTTCCTTATTGGGTATTAAGCATTGTGTGTGTCCTTATACTTTCCTATAATTGGCCCATATTCTAACTTTGTTATAGTCTGTTCAAAAATGTCGCTACGGGAGAAACTGACATTATTTATCAGTCATAGGTGTATTTCCTCATTTTCAATCTATGTCATATCTTGCTACATCAATAATGATATCCTAATTTCCCGATAGTGTCCCTTTTCTTTAAGTATATTTTGTAAGGAGAATTTTGTCTAAGGAAAGAAATACACTCTTTATTACCGTAAGGATACGAGTTTACTATAATTTCCCTATATTCCATATAATTTAAAACTATTAATCCTGATGACCCTTCTGAATCATAGTAGGTGAATTTGTCGTTGTCAGCAATATATTCAATTTTATATTGGCCAATTTTTTAATTTTTAAATTCTCTAAGCTTCAACCTTTGTGTATTTATTGATTGCTGAGTGCTTTTTTAATTCTTCAATATGGAGATACTCTAGGTCCATTCTTTAATTTTTCAAAATAATATATATGGGATTTGTGTAATATGGTGAATGTTCCTATAATCCACTTATAGTGGTATTTGTGGTCTGATAATTTAATATTAGTTTTTCATTTTCAGTTCTCCAACAGGTGGAAGGGAGGTTTTGGAGGGGCTCCTCCGATTTAGCACTTGTTCTAACAATTTTTTATGTATATTCCAGCCCATATTCCACCACCCACACAACCAACCCCCCAAATAAAAACCTAACTAAAAAAACCTAAGCTCCCCATTGCCCTGAAAAGGGCATTTGGATGGGCATTGCCCTTAAAAGGGCATTTAGCTCTATTGCAGCTCAAACCACTAATCTAAAAATAAAACCCACCCAATAAACCCTTAAAAAATCCTAACACTAACCCCTGAAGATCCACTTACAGTTTTGAAGATCCGAGATCCATCCTCCAAGAAGCCGACAGAAGTCTTCATCCAAGCAGCTGAAGTCTTCATTCAAGCCTGCAGAAGTCTTCACCCAGACGGCATCTTCTATCTTCATACATCCGGCGCAGAGCGGCTCCATCTTCAAGACATCCGACGTGGAGCATCCTCTTCGTTCGACGTCTTCTTCCCGAATGAATGTTCCTTTAACCCTTTGAGTGCTAAGCACTTTCCCACCTGGGTGCTAAGATTTTTTAATGTTTTTTTATTTTTTTATTTTTTGGAACAATTTTTTTTAACTTTTTTTTATTTTTCTCAGACCACCAAGACTTACACTGTTGGAAAGGTTAGGCGATTAACTTTCCAATGGTGGGTCTTGGAAGTCTGTAGCTGCTTAGATGCCTGAGATACAGGCTTCTAAGCAGCATGCCCTCTACTCCTACACTTAACATTGTTAAGTATAAATAAAGTTGCGGGGTGACGTCATCACGTTATTGAGCGTGACGTCACCACGCAAAACGGGAAGCCCCGGCGATGCCTGTCACTCTACAGACACGATCGCCAGGGTAGGAGCGGGGGGAGCCCCCAGATCTCCCTCAAGGTGGGAGAGTGCTAGTGACGGCTCTGAGCCGTCATTAGCACCAGAGTGGGAAACTTTGTGACGGCTCAGAGCCGTCATTAGCACTCAAAGGGTTAAATGACGTCATCCAAGATGGTGTCCCTTAGATTCCAATTGGTTGATAGAACTCTATCAGCCAATCGGAATTAAGGTTGAAAAAATCCTATTAGCTGTTGCAATAAGCCAATAGGATTGAGCTTTCATCCTATTGGCTGATCCAGGCAGCCAATAGGATTGAGCTCGCATTCTATTGGCTGATTGGAATAGCCAATAGAATGCAATCTCAATCCTATTGCCTGATCCAATCAGCCAATAGGATGAAAGATCAATCCTATTGGCTGATTGCAACATCCAATAGGATTTTTTCAACTTTAAAGGACCAGTGTGCACACAAATTGTCTTAATGAAATATAACTCATTGACAATTCATTTATACACAGATCTTGTTAACAAATAATTATTATGCTGGCAAAATAAATGTTTTATAACATTACCTTTCATTCCACCGTGCTTTCTACTCCATTATGGGCCGCCCTTATGAAAGGGCTGAGCAAACACACTATCCCACCACACCTCTCCAATCATTAGCAGTATACTAATTGCTGCAATATGCCCCCAAAACCTCACAACGCAAGCGCAAGTTGTATGTGACCACGCGTGCTAGTTAATGATAGCGTGGTTACAGCATCCACTTACGCAGGCGCTGCTCAATTGTAGCAGTTTTTATACATGATCTTGCAACAGCCAGTAAGAGCCTCTAAAAGTTATGTTGCCTAGTTACCATCTGTAAACAATATGGCGGTGCAGTGAAAGCAACACGAGCGACCCTTTGATCACCCTGAGTCAACCATGCAAGGACCGCATGTCAACCAGTGGGATCTTACCGGGAATGCCGCATACAGAAGGAGGAATATAGCCGAGAAGGTAGACAGAGGAAAATAACTTAGCACCAAGCAAGAATTTACGGTCACTTAATCTTCACATAAGAAAACCACACAAAATCTTATGCCGATTACTAACAGTAGCCAATAAAATATTTCTTCTGACATCTCACAATAGAGCTGACGTCACCACCAATGAGAAGCATTGGATCGTGGCAGCGCGCATAGGAGCGCCGCGATCCCATGCTGAAGGAGAGCTGACATCACTGCAAATGGCACGCATGCGCTCTACATGGACTGTTCACAGGAGCGGGCATAGCCAGAGCGGCTGAACGTATTCCAAGAATAGACTTGGGCTTGGTAAGTTTTTAAAAAAAATGTGCGATCGGCTAGAAAAAAATTATAGTTATATTACGTTTACAACGCTCAAAAGGTATACACTACATGTTCGCAACACAATAAATCCAGAACAGAAAAATAAATATGAGTGCATAATGTCCCTTTAATTCCGATTGGCTGATAGAATTCTATTAGCCAATCGGAATCTAAGGGACAAAACAAAATGGATGGCGCTGGTCTTGGTGTGTAGTTAATTTCTATTAATAGATAGAAATGGACTTGATGTGCAAGTTAAATCCGAAAAAATAATGTGCAGTATACTCACTCCTATAGTAATGTGAGTTCAGCTCCTGAGGTGTGTCTCTCTCCAAAAGATCGAAAGGTAATTTTCAAGGTGTTATCAGCTGGGCTGGAAATGGATTGGAAAACCCCATCAGCAGTAAAGTAATAACTTTAATTATAAATCATGTAGTAACTTACTTATCCAATATAGTAAGTCCGGCTCGTCACAGGAAAGAATGATTCCAAATATATGAGATAAAAATATTTATTTTAGCTCTACGCGTTTCAACGCTCAAGCATCTTTTTCAAGAGCAGTAAAAACAAGTAAAAAGGTTTGCATAATACTGTGACACATTGTAGCCGGATTTTTATACAGTTGTATCGATGTTCCAATTTCCTGTGTATAACAGGAAATTGGACTCACATGAAAGATATACAAAGCAATTTAAATACAAAGGAGTTTATGTGGATGTTTAGGCCCAACCCCATTCTTGACATCGCTAAATCATTTCTATGTCGCTATATCAAAGTTAAAAAATGTTTTTGTAATATGGTTCGGCATAAACATACAAACGATCAATGATAGCCAATGACAGCGTTCCTTCAAAATTTCATCCAATGAAAATGCAGTGTTGCGTTAAGTTCTCATTTGAGTATTCCTTTTGTTTTAGTTCCTTTTCAGGTCCGCCATAAAGCCACATGTTTTTTTCTAGCCAATCAGGTATTAATGAAATGTTCTCCGTTAGTATGTGACGTTGCGTGGGCCCGTTAAGTCACGTGTTGTTTTTGGCCAATCAGGAGAAACGTCCTTTTTCGATGACTCTATTCTAATATATATCTAAGGGACGCCAACTTGGATGACGTCATTTAAAGGAACATTCATTCGGGAAGAAGATGTCGAACGAAGAGGATGCTCTGCATCGGATGTCTTGAAGATGGAGCCGCTCCACGCTGGATGTATGAAGATAGAAGATGCTGTCTGAGTGAAGACTTCTGCGGGCTTGAATGAAGACTTCGGCCGCTTGGATGAAGACTTCTGCCGGCTTCTTGGAGGATGGATGTTGGATCTTCAAAACTGTAAGTGAATCTTCAGGGGTTAGTGTTAGGATTTTTTAAGGGTTTATTGGGTGGGTTTTATTTTTAGATTAGGGGTTTGGGCTGCAATAGAGCTAAATGCCTTTATTTTTTTTGTAACTTAGTGTTTGTTATTTTTTGTAACTTAGTTGTTAGTTTTTTGTAACTTAGTAATTTCTTAGAGTAGATTTAAATTATTTGAGTAGGGTTAGGTGTTTAAATATATAATATAGTTAATTTAATTTGTAGTTTAATGTAATTTTAGTATAACAGTTAGGGTAGATTAATTAATAGTTTAATATAGTTTAATGTAATTCGAGTCTAATAGTTAGGGTATATTAATTATTAGTTTAATATAGTTTAATGTAATTTTAGTATAACAGTTAGGGTAGGTTAATTACTAGTTTAATATAGTTTAATTTAAATCTAAAGGTAAGTTTACATTTATTATAAGATAGGGATGAGTTAATATTTAATATAAAGTTAGCGGGTTGTTAGGTTTAGGGGTTAATAGCTTAATTTAGTTTATGGCGATGTGGTCGACCAGGGGTTTACATTTATTTAGTTGCGGTGGTCTCAGGGAGCAGCGGGATAGGGGTTAATAACTTTATGTAGGTGGCAGCGGTGTCAGGAGCGGCAGATTAGGAGTTAATAACGTTTATTTAGGTGGCGGCGGTGGCGGGACGGCAGAATAGGGGTTAATAAGTATAATGTAGGTGGCGGCGGTGTAGGGGCAGAAGATTAGGGGTTAATAACTTTTATTTAGGTGGCGGCAGTTGGCGGGACGGCAGAATAGGGATTAATAAGTATAATGTAGGTGGCGGCGGTGTAGGGGCGGAAGATTAGGGGTTAATAAGTATAATGTAGGTGGTGGCGATGTAGGGGCGGCAGATTAGGGGTGTTTAGACTCGGAGAACATGTTAGGGTGTTAGGTGTAAACATAACTTTTATTCTCCCATAGGAATCAATGAGATATCTGGCAGCAGCGAACATAAGTTTTTCCTGCTTTCAGACTCCCATTGATTCATATGGCATCTGCCGCCTCAAGGGCAGCGGGTTGAAAAGCCGGTACCATGGGCCGGAATAGTGGCGAGCGTACCTGTTAGAAATTTGATAACTAGCAAAAGTAGTCAGATAGTGCCGAATTTGCATTCTGAACATCTGTAATGATGTAAGCATCGATCTGTGTCGGACTGAGACCGGCAGATCGTATGTTACATCACAAATTTCTACTTTTGCCGGTCTTTAGAGTTTGATAAATAAGGGGAATCAGGCTTGCCACAATTATGCTGCGGAATTCCAGCGTATTTGCGGTTGACATCTTGATAAGTAGATGCCTCTCTGACTAAATGGGAGCCTTATTTGCTGCACCTTCCTACTGCAGTACGTAAGTGACTACTTTCTCCCTTTTTTAATAGTACTTTCTTGAGAAAACATAATTTATGTAAGAACTTACCTGATAAATTCATTTCTTTCATATTAGCAAGAGTCCATGAGCTAGTGACGTATGGGATATACATTCCTACCAGGAGGGGCAAAGTTTCCCAAACCTCAAAATGCCTATAAATACACCCCTCACCACACCCACAATTCAGTTTAACGAATAGCCAAGAAGTGGGGTGATAAGAAAGTGCAAAAGCATATAAAATAAGGAATTGGAATAATTGTGCTTTATACAAAATCATAACCACCACAAAAAAAGGGCGGGCCTCATGGACTCTTGCTAATATGAAATAAATGAATTTATCAGGTAAGTTCTTACATAAATTATGTTTTCTTTCATGTAATTAGCAAGAGTCCATGAGCTAGTGACGTATGGGATAATGATTACCCAAGATGTGGATCTTTCCACACAAGAGTCACTAGAGAGGGAGGGATAAAATAAAGACAGCCAATTCCTGCTGAAAATAATCCACACCCAAAATAAAGTTTAATGAAAAACATAAGCAGAAGATTCAAACTGAAACCGCTGCCTGAAGTACTTTTCTACCAAAAACTGCTTCAGAAGAAGAAAATACATCAAAATGGTAGAATTTAGTAAAAGTATGCAAAGAGGACCAAGTTGCTGCTTTGCAAATCTGATCAACCGAAGCTTCATTCCTAAACACCCAGGAAGTAGAAACTGACCTAGTAGAATGAGCTGTAATCCTCTGAGGCGGAGTTTTACCCGACTCAACATAGGCAAGATGAATTAAAGATTTCAACCAAGATGCCAAAGAAATGGCAGAAGCTTTCTGGCCTTTTCTAGAACCGGAAAAGATAACAAATAGACTAGAAGTCTTTCGGAAAGACTTAGTAGCTTCAACATAATATTTCAAAGCTCTAACAACATCCAAAGAATGCAACGATTTTTCCTTAGAATTCTTAGGATTAGGACATAATGAAGGAACCACAATTTCTCTACTAATGTTGTTGGAATTCACAACTTTAGGTAAAAATTCAAAAGAAGTTCGCAACACCGCCTTATCCTGATGAAAAATCAGAAAAGGAGACTCACAAGAAAGAGCAGATAATTCAGAAACTCTTCTGGCAGAAGAGATGGCCAAAAGGAACAAAACTTTCCAAGAAAGTAATTTAATGTCCAATGAATGCATAGGTTCAAACGGAGGAGCTTGAAGAGCTCCCAGAACCAAATTCAAACTCCAAGGAGGAGAAATTGACTTAATGACAGGTTTTATACGAACCAAAGCTTGTACAAAACAATGAATATCAGGAAGAATAGCAATCTTTCTGTGAAAAAGAACAGAAAGAGCAGAGATTTGTCCTTTCAAGGAACTTGCGGACAAACCCTTATCTAAACCATCCTGAAGAAACTGTAAAATTCTCGGTATTCTAAAAGAATGCCAAGAAAAATGATGAGAAAGACACCAAGAAATATAAGTCTTCCAGACTCTATAATATATCTCTCTAGATACAGATTTACAAGCCTGTAACATAGTATTAATCACAGAGTCAGAGAAACCTCTTTGACCAAGAATCAAGCGTTCAATCTCCATACCTTTAAATTTAAGGATTTCAGATCCTGATGGAAAAAAGGACCTTGTGACAGAAGGTCTGGTCTTAACGGAAGAGTCCACGGTTGGCAAGGGGCCATCCGGACAAGATCCGCATACCAAAACCTGTGAGGCCATGCCGGAGCTACCAGCAGAACAAACGAGCATTCCTTCAGAATCTTGGAGATTACTCTTGGAAGAAGAACTAGAGGCGGAAAGATATAGGCAGGATGATACTTCCAAGGAAGTGATAATACATCCACTGCCTCCGCCTGAGGATCCCGGGATCTGGACAGATACCTGGGAAGTTTCTTGTTTAGATGAGACGCCATCAGATCTATTTCTGGAAGTTCCCACATTTGAACAATCTGAAGAAATACCTCTGGGTGAAGAGACCATTCGCCCGGATGCAACGTTTGGCGACTGAGATAATCCGCTTCCCAATTGTCTATACCTGGGATATGAACCGCAGAGATTAGACAGGAGCTGGATTCCGCCCAAACCAAAATTCGAGATACTTCTTTCATAGCCAGAGGACTGTGAGTCCCTCCTTGATGATTGATGTATGCCACAGTTGTGACATTGTCTGTCTGAAAACAAATGAACGATTCTCTCTTCAGAAGAGGTCAAAAGTGAAGAGCTCTGAAAATTGCACGGAGTTCCAAAATATTGATCGGTAATCTCACCTCCTGAGATTCCCAAACTCCGTGTGCCGTCAGAGATCCCCACACAGCTCCCCAACCTGTGAGACTTGCATCTGTTGAAATTACAGTCCAGGTCGGAAGCACAAAAGAAGCCCCCTGAATTAAACGATGGTGATCTGTCCACCACGTTAGAGAGTGTCGAACAATCGGTTTTAAAGATATTAATTGAGATATCTTTGTGTAATCCTTGCACCATTGATTCAGCATACAGAGCTGAAGAGGTCGCATGTGAAAACGAGCAAAGGGGATTGCGTCCGATGCAGCAGTCATAAGACCTAGAATTTCCATGCATAAGGCTACCGAAGGGAATGATTGTGACTGAAGGTTTCGACAAGCTGAAATCAATTTTAGACGTCTCTTGTCTGTTAAAGACAGAGTCATGGACACTGAATCTATCTGGAAACCCAGAAAGGTTACCCTTGTCTGAGGAATCAATGAACTTTTTGGTAAATTGATCCTCCAACCATGATCTTGAAGAAACAACACAAGTCGATTCGTATGAGATTCTGCTAAATGTAAAGACTGAGCAAGTACCAAGATATCATCCAAATAAGGAAATACCACAATACCCTGTTCTCTGATTACAGACAGAAGGGCACCGAGAACCTTTGTAAAAATTCTTGGAGCTGTAGCTAGGCCAAACGGCAGAGCCACAAACTGGTAATGCTTGTCCAGAAAAGAGAATCTCAGGAACTGATAATGATCTGGATGAATCGGAATATGCAGATATGCATCCTGTAAATCTATTGTGGACATATAATGCCCTTGCTGAACAAAAGGCAAGATAGTCCTTACAGTTACCATCTTTAACGTTGGTATCCTTACATAACGATTCAATATTTTTAGATCCAGAACTGGTCTGAAGGAATTCTCCTTCTTTGGTACAATGAAGAGATTTGAATAAAACCCCATCCCCTGTTCCGAAACTGGAACTGGCATAATTACTCCAGCCAACTCTAGATCTGAAACACAATTCAGAAATGCTTGAGCTTTCACTGGATTTACTGGGACACGGGAAAGAAAAAATCTCTTTGCAGGAGGTCTCATCTTGAAACCAATTCTGTACCCTTCTGAAACAATGTTCTGAATCCAAAGATTGTGAACAGAATTGATCCAAATTTCTTTGAAAAAACGTAACCTGCCCCCTACCAGCTGAGCTGGAATGAGGGCCGCACCTTCATGTGGACTTAGAAGCAGGCTTTGCCTTTCTAGCAGGCTTGGATTTATTCCAGACTGGAGATGGTTTCCAAACTGAAACTGCTCCTGAGGATGAAGGATTAGGCTTTTGTTCTTTGTTGAAACGAAAGGAACGAAAACGATTATTAGCCCTGTTTTTACCCTTAGATTTTTTATCCTGTGGTAAAAAAGTTCCTTTCCCACCAGTAACAGTTGAGATAATAGAATCCAACTAAGAACCAAATAATGTGTTACCCTGGAAAGAAATGGAAAGTAGAGTTGATTTAGAAGCCATATCAGCATTCCAAGTCTTAAGCCATAAAGCTCTTCTAGCTAAAATAGCTAGAGACATAAACCTGACATCAACTCTGAAAATATCAAAAATGGCATCACAGATAAAATTAATAGCATGCTGAAGATGAATAATAATATCATGAGAATCATGATCTGTTACTTGTTGCGCTAAAGTTTCCAACCAAAAAGTTGAAGCTGCAGCAACATCAGCCAATGATATAGCAGGTCTAAGAAGATTACCTGAACACAGATAAGCTTTTCTTAGAAAGGATTCAATTTTCCTATCTAAAGGATCCTTAAACGAAGTACCATCTGACGTAGGAATAGTAGTACGTTTAGCAAGGGTAGAAATAGCCCCATCAACTTTAGGGATTTTATCCCAAAATTCTAATCTGTCAGATGGCACAGGATATAATTGCTTAAAACGTTTAGAAGGAGTAAATGAATTACCCAATTTATCCCATTCTTTGGAAATTACTGCAGAAATAGCATTAGGAACAGGAAAAACTTCTGGAATAACCACAGGTGATTTAAATACCTTATCTAAACGTTTAGAATTAGTATCAAGAGGACCAGAATCCTCTATTTCTAAAGCAATTAGTACTTCTTTAAGTAAAGAACGAATAAATTCCATTTTAAATAAATATGAAGATTTATCAGCATCAATCTCTGAGACAGAATCCTCTGAACCAGAAGAGTCATCAGAATCAGAATGATGATGTTCATTTAAAAATTCATCTGTAGGGAGAGAAGTTTTAAAAGATTTTTTACGTTTACTAGAAGGAGAAATAACAGACATAGCCTTCTTGATGGATTCAGAAACAAAATCTCTTATGTTATCAGGAACATTCTGCACCTTAGATGTTGAAGGAACTGCAACAGGCAATGGTACTTTACTAAAGGAAATATTATCTGCATTAACAAGTTTGTCATGACAATTAATACAAACAACAGCCGGAGGAATAGCTACCAAAAGTTTACAGCAGATACACTTAGCTTTGGTAGATCCAGCACTAGACAGCGATTTTCCTGTAGTATCTTCTGACTCAGATGCAACGTGAGACATCTTGCAATATGTAAGAGAAAAAACAACATATAAAGCAAAATTGATCAAATTCCTTAAATGACAGTTTCAGGAATGGGAAAAAATGCCAAAGAACAAGCTTCTAGCAACCAGAAGCAATGAAAAAATGAGACTTAAATAATGTGGAGACAAAAGCGACGCCCATATTTTTTAGCGCCAAATAAGACGCCCACATTATTTGGCGCCTAAATGCTTTTGGCGCCAAAAATGATGCCACATCCGACATTTTTGGCGCAAAATAACGTCAAAAAATGACGCAACTTCCGGCGACACGTATGACGCCGGAAACGGAAAAGATTTTTTGCGCCAAAAAAGTCCGCGCCAAGAATGACGCAATAAAATGAAGCATTTTCAGCCCCCGCGAGCCTAACAGCCCACAGGGAAAAAAGAGTCAAATTTTTTGAAGGTAAGAAAAAATGATTAATTGAAATGCATTATCCCAAATATGAAACTGACTGTCTGAAAAATAAGGAATGTTGAACATTCTGAGTCAAGGCAAATAAATGTTTGAATACATATATTTAGAACTTTATAAACAAAGTGCCCAACCATAGCTTAGAGTGTCACAGAAAATAAGATTTACTTACCCCAGGACACTCATCTACATGTTTGTAGAAAGCCAAACCAGTACTGAAACGAGAATCAGCAGAGGTAATGGTACATAAATAAGAGTATATCGTCGATCTGAAAAGGGAGGTAAGAGATGAATCTCTACGACCGATAACAGAGAACCTATGAAATAGACCCCGTAGAAGGAGATCACTGCATTCAAATAGGCAATACTCTCCTCACATCCCTCTGACATTCACTGCACGCTGAGAGGAAAACCGGGCTCCAACTTGCTGCGGAGCGCATATCAACGTAGAATCTAGCACAAACTTACTTCACCACTTCCATAGGAGGCAAAGTTTGTAAAACTGAATTGTGGGTGTGGTGAGGGGTGTATTTATAGGCATTTTGAGGTTTGGGAAACTTTGCCCCTCCTGGTAGGAATGTATATCCCATACGTCACTAGCTCATGGACTCTTGCTAATTACATGAAAGAAATGAACAATTTAAGGGGCGGAAGAATTAAGTAAATTATGATACTTGAAGGCTATCTTCACTCCAGACACACATACAGGCAGATTAGAGACTAGTGATGACATGTTGGAAGTTGGAGTTTTAGGTTGGGCTTCATGTTTCCTCCCAACACCGGCTCACATGAATTTCCTGGTGAGTATGCTTAAAGGGACACTGAACCCATTTTTTTTTTCTTCCATGATTCAGATAGAGCATGACATTTTAAGCAACTTTCTAATTTACTCCTATTATCAATTTTTCTTCGTACTCTTGCTATCTTTATTTTAAAAGCAGGAATGTAAATCTTAGCAGCCAGCCCATTTTAGGTTCAGCACCATGGATAGCCCTTGCTTATTGGAGGCTGACATTTACCCACCAATAAGCAAGCATAACCCAGGTTCTCAACCAAAAATGGGCCGGCTCCTATGCATCACATTCCTGCTTTTTAAATAAAGATAAATAAAGATAGCAAGTGAACAAAGAAAAATTGATAATAGGAGTAAATTAGAAAGTTGCTTAAAATTGCATGCTCTATCTGAATCATGAAAGAAAACATTTGGGTTTAGTGTCCCTTTAATTATACACTAAGACCGCTAAACGGTCTTGCTTAGTTAATTACTGTTGATATATTTTTTTAGTTCGATTATCTATTTATAATAGGCTGAAAATTTTCTCCAGTTGTCATAAGTCCATTATCTGATCATGAGATGGTACCTGCGGTAATATAATTATTTTTGTATCTTGTTGATATTGTTTGTGCTTTGCACTACATGATCTCTGTAATCCTACTTGAGCTCTTGTTAGGTAGATTACTTTTTAGAAGAAGAATAAAATGTTCTTAAGTGGGCATTAAGTCCATCATCTTATCCTGAGATGGCATCTGCAGTAATATATTTTTTTTTCTGTATCCTATTCAGGCTGGTTTGGGGCTTGTTTTGCGCAACATGATCTTTGTAACCCCACTTGAGTTTCAATAAATAAAGAGAGAAAAAAATGGTACTCTTTAAGTGAATTGCTGTCAGTGATATAAATGTATTGAATACTGCACTTTTGTGACGTATTTGAGATTCTCTCTAGCGTCTTATACTTTGAGCTTACATGGCGCTTGTTTAAGTGTCTAATATCAATGTTTTGTGTAATTATCTCACATACATGTGTGATTTTGCTTATCCGTTAATGTTGGGTTTTACTCTATAGACCAGTTCAAGTTGTTTATGCCTTGCTTTGTAAGGTATGTAATATTTTGCACAATTTTAGACTGGAACTAAGGGGCCTAGCCCAAACACAGAAAAAACAGCCCCACACTATTATCCCTACTTCACGGTAGGGAATGATCATTCTGGTAGGTAGCTTTCTCCTGGCATTTGCCACACCTAGATTCTTCCATCAGTCTTCCAGATAATGAAGCACAATTCATCACTCCAGAGAACACGTTTCCTCTTTCACTGTCCAGTAGCGGCATGTGTGACTCCACTTCAGCTGACACTTGGTATTGTACATGTTGATGTGAGGCTTGTGTGCAACTACTCGGCCCTGGAAACTCATTTCATGAAGCACCTGATGCACAGTTCTTGTGTTGATGTTGCTTTTATTGGCAGTTTGGAACTCTGTAGTGAGTGATGTAATAGATGATGGCCAATTTTTAGGTAATAAATACTTAAGCATTTGGTAGCCCCGTTCTGTGAGTTTGCATGGTCTACCATTTTGTGGTTGGGTTGTTGCTGCTCCTAGATGCTTACACTTCATAATACTATCACTTACAGTTGGCCAGGGCTGATCTAGTAGGGCAGAAATTTCACAAACTTACTTGTTGCAAAAGTGGCATCCTATGAAAGTGTCATAGAGCTCTTCAGTACAACCCATTGTACTGCCAAAGTTTGTCTATAGAGATTTCATGGCTATGCACTGTATTTTATGCACCTCTTAGCAATGGGTGTGGTGAAACACCTGAACTCAATTATTAAGGGTGTCCAAACACTTTTGGCCATATAGTATATATATTATAACAATGATCATATTACTACTTAATTTAACTATTACAATATACTCTTTGCTTATGTGTTTTACCTTAAATATTATTACCCTGCACTATCAGAAGCTCTGCTTGATCTAGCATGAAAAGTCTGAATTTACTTCACTTAAAAATAATCAATAAGCTTGTGGAAAGCCTTGTGAAAGATTATATCTTAAACATTTTTAATAGTATTTATTGCTACTAGCATAATACTCAAAGTAATATTTTTACAAAAAAACAGTCTTTAACACTTTTGTTTAGTAAGCAAAACTATATACTTTTTATTTGCATGCATTTCATATCCAACCCCTGCTTCTCCTAATTTGTAACTCTCAGAATACTCATTTTGTCTGAATTGGACTTATATATATATATAGAGATAATCATCTCTGTGTGGATCCAAAGTATTTAATAAACTTCAATAAGATTGTAAGTTCCCATTGGAATATGGCCCCTCCATTCTTCCTGTATTTGTTTGATAGCTTTTGCCTTATTTCTTACAAATATTGTGTCATTGTTGTACATTTATCATTTGTAGCCATGAACAGCGCTGCAGAATTTGTTGGCACTTTATAAATAATGTATAATAATAATAATAATAATAATTAAATGTATTAAAGACAAACATTTAGGGGAACTTCTAGAATACCTGGGATAAGCTAAAGGCTATCCTATGAATTAATTAATCTTATAGTGATATGGGCAGACCAGACAAATTAATGTTTCTATATGCTTCTGGATATCTGTTTATGTTCACCTTTGTAACATCCTTTCTAACATATATATAAATGTATGTTAGCATATGTTTTACAATTTGTTTAGCTCCCTATATTTAAAAAATATAAGATTGTGCTCAACACTGTGAGGCCGGATTATCATATGTCTGTCGGACCTGATCCAACAGTGCGGATCAGGTCCGACAGACATCGCTGAATGCGGAGAGCAATACGCTCTCCGTATTCAGCATTGCACCAGCAGCTCACAAGATGCAACGCCGCCCCCTGCAGACTCGCGGCCAATGGGCCGCCAGCAGGGAGGTGTCAATCAAGCCGATCGTACTCGATCGGGTTGCATTGTGGCGATTCCTGTCCACCTCATCAGAGCAGGCGGATAGGGTTATGGAGCAGCGGTCTTTAGACTCGCCAGAAACCCAGGCCCTCAAGCTCCATACAGAGCTTGATAAATGGGCCTCTGTATCACAGATTTAGAAAAAATAGTTAATCCTTTAAAAATTTAGATACTGATTTAGCATCTGAATACTCATTTGCTGATAGCTGCAAAAATCTCTGTCCAGAATACCATTTAAAAGTATTTACTGGTCCTTTAAGGATTATAATCTTGCCAATTGTAGTTTTTATTTGGGTCAATTTTGTCACAAAATTTAATTATATTTATTATGGATATTTATTATGGATAAAACAAATTGTGTTAAAAAGGATAAATAAGTAACAATCAAAGAGTAATACAAGGGTTTTAATAACTCCTTTTTTTAGTGGGTCTTTGAACCTATAATTGTTACAAGTATTTTTACCTGAGTTACACTGTTCTTAATGTTGCGGGCTCACGATAAATAATCAGCCATTACAAGTGGATGGTTTTTGCTACCGCAAGCTTGCTGTAGCAAATAGCACTTATACAATTAACCAGAGATCAGATGTGTTACAAATGCCCCCAAAATACAGTGGTCTGTATTTTATTCAAAAATAAAAATTGTAGCATTTTTTTAATAAAAAAAACTGCACCAGGCAGTTTTTGGGGGCTAAATTTGGCGGGTGCGGGGTGCCTTTACATTGCAGTCTAAATATATATGTATACGCTTATACACAGCACATACATATATATGTATATACACATATACATAAATATATTTAAAATTTGCTGCAATCCCTGCGTGACTTACCCCATTTGCAGCGCTTTGGTTCTGTGCCATTTATGACGGCATCAGAACGAGGCTCCCATTGGAGCCTATAGAAGCATGCACTCATGAGCGCAATGCTTCCCAGCAATGTGAACGTGAGCTCGCGTTTGCATTGCTGTCAACTTGTAATACCAGCGAACATTAGCGTGCGCTGGTATTACTCAGTGGAACTCCACTTGTAATCTGGCCCATAATGTATTAACCTTATGCATCATAGTAAAGTTGAATAATTATGCCAGTTTGTTTGTCTTATCAGTTTTTTTTCTCAATTAAAGTTTAAGATTCATAACTTCTCTATCTAGTATGATATTTTGATACTCATGCCTCCTTTTGCTAAATGGGATATGACAGTAAGCATTGTGCTGGGACTGTGCAGAAATGCAACGTTTAAATATATAAGGAATATAAGATAATGATTGGTAAGTATGACTGCTCTTGTGTGACTGACAGGTAAGCTAGAGCATGGAGAATACATATCAATCAGTGCCTTTGTAAGCGTCATGACTGGCACTAGCTATAAACATGTGGTGGCAATCTTTTTTAACACATGATCAACAACCCTCTGGTATGAACAGAAGGCATGCAAAATCCTCAGGTTTTTTTTGGGAGTATTATATTGTTATGTAGGTGTCTCTACTTTACATCAAAAACAACTTGCAAGCTACAATTCGTTGAGGGACCTCACAGTACTAATGAGACTTCTTAGACTATCTCGCCAGAGAGAAGAGCTTTAGATCATAGGTCCCATAGAGTGCCACATTGTTATGCTGTTGCTGTACAGCCCTGGCATACTATTTACTGCTGGGCCCCTTTACAATATTGTAGATAAACACCTTACAAATATAAATACTGGCTACTTGCAAATACCAAGGGTTTTTATTAATTGATTTACAGCGCATGCTATTTTTAGGATGAGCATCTTGTTTGTGATGAGATGGATTTCTCAACAAGTCTAGATTTGGACAAAAAGACCGTGGAAGTGTTGACCATAGACTCAAAGAGCTTCATGCTTGGAATAAAAAATACAAAACAATATTTGTTTAAACTTTAAGACTATTAACAATGCAACAGAAAGGTAGTTGCCCCAACTAAGCTTTCCAAACACTAGTTCTACTACTAGCTGCCTTAAAGATTCAGCATTTTTAACTTGGACAACAAAATAGGCTCATGAGATGAGGGTGAAGTTGTAACTGGAAGTCTTTTATACCCCACATCTCCAAATGTATGAACTGCCATAACCTCCAAACCCAGATGCTGCGCTATAACAAGATAAAAAAGACTGGGCTGGTTAGAGGCCACAAATGCATCTGCTTCAACATTCGGTAATTACATATTATACCTAGCACCTATGTCTTCCCACTTTAAGTACACTAATAACATCATATTTTACATATTTATCAAAGGTTAACCTCATCAGTCCCAGCTCCACCCACAGTAATAGCCATCTTCTCCAAAGCAGATGTTTATGAACAGAAAGGTTGGTCTCCTCAAAGTAGTCCCCAGTAACAGGCATAGTGATATACTTGTCTCTATTAAGTCTGAATATCAGCAGCTTGGTTTCAACAAGCTCATAACACCATAAAAATAATGAATTATGACAGTCTGACTTAATAAAAGTGCTGACAAATCATCTGATTGTTTGTCTAAAGAAAATGTTTGGATGATGACTTTTATTCTATTATGTGAAATACCAGTTGGTTTGGAAAAAACCTTAAAAGGAAATCAAATAAAGTTTTATTTTTATTGTACTAACGTAAAACAGAAGGATTTAGCAGCTTATTACTGTATGCCTGGGGTTAAATCATATATTATGAAGTCATCAACTCTTCCCATAATCTTACAATACAGTCTAGAGTGCCAAACACTGACGTGTCCTTTAGCTGACTGAAATTTTTTTAATCTATATTTGCATATACATGTCTTGTATTAAAACAGTTTATGCCTAATTATTAGTTCCTGTACTAGCAATTAATTGTGGATTTCTTTTGTTTACATAATAGTAAACAAATGTTTAAAAATTCTTCATAAATAGGCAGACAGGGCCTAAATTAATGTGCTTCAAACCCCTGATGAGCAATCATAATTTACTGAAAACATTTAAAATACTAGAGGAAAATAGGGGGAGCACACATTTCTATTTCCTTATAATTAACTATTACCTAGTCAGCCATACAATGCAGTACCTCATGAGATTGATGTTGATAATATCCAGTTAAAATTAAATAAAAAAGTCACTGTGAACAGACAGATCATTCCTTAAAGGTTCACTAAACACTAATTAGCATTCCATGCACCTCTGTCTAATCATGGGCGCTGCCGTTATAGAACCTAGGTTGCACTGCAGGTATCTGAAGGCGAGTTACTGCACATGTGCAAACACATCAGCACTAGAATGGAAGCACACATGGCTAGGAGGAGGTGGGAAATAACCTCAATACTATGCTTATAGTTTGTATTTAGCATTAAGTGTCCCTTTAGAGGCTGCTGCTCTCCAACTGTGAGAGTCTTTCTTTAAAGGGACATTAAACCCAATTTTTTTCTTTCATAATTCAGACAGATAATACAATTTTAAACAACATTCCAATTTACTTCTATTATCTAATTTGCTTCATTCTTTAGATATCCTTTGTTAAAGAAATAGCAATGCCCAAGGGCGAGCCAATCACAGGAGACATCTATGTGCAGCCACCAATCAGAAGCTACTGAGCCTATCTAGATATGCTTTTCAGGAAAGAATATCAAGAGAATGAAGCAAATTAGATAATAGAAGTAAATTAGAAAGGTGTTTAAAATGATATTCTCTATCTGAATCATGAAAGAAAAAAAATTGGGTTTAATGTCCCTTTAATCTTCTAACAGTGCCACACAATATATAAAAGAAAGGATGCCACATTTTTCATCACCTGTCAATTTTCTTAAATATATAAATGAAGGTACTCACAAGATGCAGGTAAGGTGTAATCACAGTAAATTACCCTTCTCCTTCTAAAAGAGTTTATAATTTAAATATCATCCACATGGTCTCTATTTCCAATAAGACCATAAAAAATGAAATCATAAAAACATCATAATTGCTTTTACGATTGGACTTTTTAATCTGAAGGAGAAGGTAGAATCATCATGGTAAGTTTCTGCACAGAACTTTGCTGTAGACACTCTTTTTCAACACTTCCACTTCCAGATATGTTTACCATAAAATTAATAATTTAGGTTCCTGACCTGTAGTATTTATTTAACAACAAGACATCATACATCCAACTCAACTTTTTTTCTGTAACAAATTTTTAGGACTAAGGCTTTGAGTTTGAGCAGCCCCTAAAACTAAAGGCTACGCACTGTTTAAGGGACACTGAACCCACATTTTTTCTTTTGTGATTCAGATAGAGTATGCAATTTTAAGCAACTTTCTAATTTATTCCTATTATCAAATTTTCTTTGTTCTCTTGGTATCTTTATTTGAATTAGAAAGTCCAGAACCTTGGGCAGCACTTGTTTATTGGTGGATGAATTTATCCACCAATCAGCAAGAACAACCCAGGTTGTTCACCAAAATGGTCCGGCATTAAAACTTACATTCTTGCTTTTCAAATAAAGATACCAAGAGAATGAAGAACATTTGCTAATAGGAGTAAATTAGAAATTTGCTTAAAATTGCATGCTCTATCTGAATCACAAAAGAAAGAATTTGGGTTCAGTGTCCCTTTAATATTGTTAAGGAGGTGATAAGTGATCCTCTCCTATACAGTAAGAAAAGAGAGAAATAAAGCAACTTTACAATATACTTTCATAATTTACCTCTGAGAATTCTGGATTTTCTTATTCACAAAACTGTAAATTTACACTGTAGATGTCTCAAGGCTAACCCTGCTACAGGGAAGCTCTATCCATTATAAGCACAAATTTGTGCAACACTGGTAACTAAATATAAGAATCACAGAGGAATTATCTCAGGAAAGAAGATCCGGAAACTCTGCCTGATGTGAACTGAAATAGCCATATGAAGGCAGACCAACTACGCCTGTTGTGTGAGATAAGACAGCTGTAGGAACACAGCGCTCCTTGTGAATGCATTTTAAATTTTGAATCTAGTAAGTGCAACATAATTTGCGTGTGCAATAATTTGTAATAAAAGTTTTTCAGTTGAGTCTTGCCCTGCGTGCCTTTTCTTCTTTTTTCTTTCATGTAACCCTGCTACATACATTTCCCTAAATTAACAGATAGCTGAAAAAAAAAAATCACTTTTTATATTAACTTATTGACCATGACTATGCTTTTCTCTGCAGACTCGGATTGGCTGCTCTGAATAAGGCTAGTGGTGGGTAGGGTTAGGCTATTGAAAAACAGTTGTAGGAAACAAGGTATTAATTTGTTTTACAAATGTTTAGGTTTGGCTGGTATGTTATTATATAACAAAACAAGGTGTTCACTGTCCATTTTAGACCTCAAGACAGAAGGTTAAAAATGTAATAAATAATATCAGAACACTAACGATCTCACAACTACTCACCTATATATCACACTTACCATTCTATTATCAACCCGTTAAACTATCTTTCCTTTAATATTAGAGATGAGAGTTTCTTTACTTAGAGCTGCTGTTTAAAGAGCAGACAGCTAAGTTCTAAAAGCAAATCACTTGCCTGTAAAAGCATCCCCTTCACTGCATATGAAAATGATCATGTCTGCTTCCAATGGTTTAAACTGCCCAAAAAAGTGTGCGTCCACACTGGGGGCCTGATATTTACAAACCTGCCAGTATTGAGAGATCACATTGTAATTGTAGAAGTCTGTCTTCCACGTACAGGGCCCTTTATGGGACCTCCGAGTACTGACAAGACTCCTTAGGTAATCTCTCCAGAGAACTTTAGATCATCAGGCCTTGGAGTAAATATTGCCATAATGACAATGCTCTTTTTCATGGACATTGGAAAGAAACTGTGCTTCTAGTGATTCCAAATGTTGTAAAAAGTATGATTTGACACAGTGTTTCTCAACCTTTTGGTAGCAAGTACCCCTGTAGGCTTATAGTTGTTTCCTATGTACCCCAACTATAGCACAAATATTATTGATCTTTTACATGAGTAAAGATGGAAGTCATGTGTATCACTTGATTTGACAAGCTTGTATCAGATATATTAATGAAGTAAATATATGGGATTCAGATATATGTTTTATGTTTTCCAGAAGTTAATATTTGGCAATACAACACATAAAACAAAGATTTATAGTCCATTGACATTAATAATTATATGCAATTAATGTGCTTCTACCATTAGAAAAAGAGGAAAAGAAACTCTATACTGCATGATGAGGAAATGAATATTTATGGTACCATCTTTCTATTTTCCATAACCATTTCCCACACAGTTCATCTGTCTCATCTTATTGTGGCACACGTCAGTATGATGCACTTTACCTATATCACAGGGGCACAATTATCTGCCACTCGTCTCTGTGACACTTGGTACCAGTTATACACTTTCTATGTTCATATCAGTGAAGCTCAACACCAGCCCTCATATGTCACTAACAAACCAGAATCTAAGGTTTTACTCATTTAAGGGTGAATCATTGATTGAGTAGTGGTGCAACCTAGGCAGGGAATTACTCACACTCTGTCCTGTTAGCAGTGCTCAAGGGTAGAAATGAGAAACACAGCTGTCTTTGATATGTCAACCATAGATACATCAGGTAAAAATACATTAATGCCAGTCCCTGGAGTATCCCTTGCTAATGCCCCAAGTTCCCCCAGGGGTACACGTACCACAGGTTGAGAAATAACAGATAAGTATTTTGTTTTTAAAGGGACAGTAAACACTGGTATTTTTATATAAAATGTTTAGTTGTGTGTAATGAAAGAACTTTGTAATATATTTTAATGATTTATTTGGTCTATTTTCATGTAATTTAGCTCTGAAAATTGAGCAATTTCTAATTCTCAGAACTTGAAATGCCCCTGTTGACTTCTCAAGGCTAACTCTGTTACATATCGACCCCTATTTGAATTTATCAGATAACTGCTAAACAATACATTCTATACTAAATTTATGACAATGAATAGTTTGTGGACTATAGTCCAGATTGACACCTCCAAATAAAGCAAATGGTGGGTGGAGTTTGACTATTGAAAAATAATTGCAGTAAAAAGCTTTGGCTGATATGTTATTCTATAGAAGCACAACAGAAATGTCCCTTTAGATGGTGCTGCTCTGACACCCGGAAGAGGAGGAGACTGGACGCAACTCTGGTAGCTCCTCACAGCCCTGCGAGCTCCTGTTAGGAGGAGGATTCGCGCCTTACCTTTGGTTCCTGGGAGAATGCAGTTGGGCAGAGAACGCTCAAGGGCTCACAAGTGAACAATATTCGCACTTGGCACTAAAAAGGACCAAGGGAACGCTGCAGAAGCCGACATTTGCGGAGTAAAACCAGACACATCCTCAGGTAATTAGGCTGTCTCTCCCTCCCACCGATGCTGCGTGAGGGAGATTGACAGCCGGACTTCTCCTATTACTCACCACCCTCAGGCTTGCAGTGGAGCGACATCTGCTGATCTTGATTTTTTCATCTACCATTTGCTGCTCTCACAGAGGACGAGTACACTTGGAGAGTAAAAGTTACTTCATATGCTGCACTAGTGGGTTATTGCTTTGATCCCCTGGAGGATAAGGAAACAGCTGATAGCAACCCACAGAAACAATCGGCAGCCTAGAGATCAACACTGGTAAGACAAAATTTAAAAACTTTCTCTCTATGTATGATATCCAAGGCTGGATGGGCACAAAACCGAGTCTCAGACTTCTGGACTGACTCTATACTTCTAGCTGGAAATCAACTAACTGAATCTTGCCCTTTCACTGGCTAAATGGCTTAACAACGCTTAACGCTTTTCTTTTCTGTACTTGTGCTTTTGAAGGGATATCTACTGACAGTGGGCTTTCTAGTGCTGGACTGCCTCCCTACTTGCAACGCTGCGCTAACACTTTCTGCTTTGCATCCGTTTACCCTGCTAAATAATTTCTACCCTCTTTTTGCCTTACTGCTTCCTTGCCGGCTACATTGTTATATTATAAGCGGCTATAGAAAGACAAAATAGCCTGGTTGAATTAAACAAAGAACACAGAGTAATCTGAACAATCCTAAAACCAAGGTTTGGAACTGGGTCTAGCTTCACACTTCTAGTACTATATTATTTATACTACGCTTGTTGCTAGACTAAGTGACTAAACATTGCTCAAAGTTTTTTTTCTTGACTGATGCTTGAAAATCAACTACTGAGAAAGGGCTTTAACTTTGGACTTTTATTTTATATCTAATAATGCATTAATTTTGCCCTGCTCTTTGTTCTCTCTTGCCTATACTTTTCTGCTTGTTATACTATACCTAACTGCATAGAGATAAGTAGTTTGACTAAGTTAAACAACAAATTTAAATTAATTTAAATTTAAATTACCTGTGGTTAACTGAATTTACTCTTTTTTGTTATCTATGTTTTCTTACACCTTTACTAGCTTAAATAAGGGGTTGCGGATTGATACTTAATATAAAAGGTGTCCTGCGGCAATTTGCTGCTGTCATAAGAACAAGTGTGACTGATAATAGTATTGTTGCTAAATTGTTTATCTGTATAGTGCCACCAATATTTGGGATTAGTGTACTACTGTTACAGGATAATAGCAATCATAAAATTAATCTTATTAAACTTAACTGAAATATTGGATACTTTTGATCTGGGCTAATTGAAACATCTGCATAAGGGTGACACTCTTTAGCTTACTTGCATGTCCACACACTCACCATCTTTTTCCATCACGACCCACGGTCCACTCCCCCCCCCTCCCCTCCCCCCCTCCTTCCTCTTTTTTTTTTCTTCTCTCTCACCTCTCCCCCCGGAATTTTATAAAGAAGGGGGGTCTTAAGAAATACACGGCTTACTATGCCCCATGGATAAATTCCTTAAATCACCCACTCACTCTCCCCATCCTTCTCCAAATATGGCCACCAAATCAAGAGAGAGGAAGAATAAAAATCTCACAGAAACACCCACTGAAATTCACTCATCTTCTATTACCACACCTAAAATCACTGAATGTGTCGACATGCAGGGTTTAGTAGCAAGTATAGCAGACGCCCTCACCCCAAAATTTGAATTTTTAAGAGATGAGATCAAACAAGACCTACTACATCTCACTAATGAAGTCAAACAGTTTGCAACTAGATTACAAGAGGCAGAAAAAAGATTGTCAGATTTAGAAGACACACAAGATCTTCTTAAACCCAGAGTGGAAAGTAACAGCCTCGCAGTTAACAAACTATTAAATAAAATAGAAGATCTGGAAAATCGTTCCCGTAGGAACAATTTGCGCATTATAGGTCTTCCTGAGAGCAGGGAATATGAAGACTTAATTAAATTTGTTTCAACTATATTACCACAGTTAATGGATATCCCAATATCTCCACCCATTTTGGTTGAAAGAGCACACAGAGTGGGGAATTTCAATCAAAACGGAGGCCCGAACTTTAAAGCTAGACCCATTTTGGTTAAATTCTTGAACTTCCAAGACAGGGTTACTTTCCTGCGTCAATTCAGGAAAAAACAGTCAATCATTTAAAGTTCTTCTCTTTCAGGATTTCTCATACGAGACATCTCTTAAGAGAAAAGAGCTCTCTCCACTCTGCACCAAATTAATCAATCAGGGTGCACAAGCCACCATAATCTACCCGGCTAGATTAAAAATTTCGGCTCAAAACCAAACCTTCCTATTTGATAAAGTAAAAGAAGCAGAAAGCTCTCAGATAGTTAGAGAGATCCTTGCAGACATTAATTCAAAAAAGAATGTACCTTAACTGGTTGACTGCTTAAACTGATAATGAATTGAATTACCTGAAAATGGCTTGGTTTTCCCTTGGTTTTTGGGATAACGGTTTAATGGGAAGTAATTTGTGGATGGGGGGAAGGAAATCGATGAGGGGGGGGGCGGGGGGGGGGAGTCTGAGAGGTTCCTTTTTTTTTTTTTGTTTTGTTTTGTCCTTTCTTCTTAAAAAACCATGAGTAGCTCAGCTGTACTAAAAATCATATCTTGGAATGTTGGGGGCATAACATCTCCTATTAAAAGAAAATCTATTATAATACACCTAAAGAAATTAAAAACTGATATTGCTCTACTTCAGGAAACACATTTAAATCTTGAAGAAGCAAAAAAATTAAGATCTGCCTGGGTAAAAAGTGTCATTGCTGCACCTAGCAAGAAAACAAAAAAAAGGGGTAGCTATATTGATTGGAAAAAAAGTTAACTATGAAATTCTGCTATCAGACATTGACCCTGAGGGTAGATACCTTATCCTTAAAATAAAATTAGAAAACACAGCTTATATAATGTGCAATATCTATGCTCCTAATTACTTGTGTAAAGAGTTTTGGGACTCCCTCCAACTGAAGATACTGCAGATGGCTCCAGGTTTTTTGCTTATTGGAGGAGATTTTAACATGACCTTTCACTCCCAACTAGATAGATTTAGTCATAAATTTAAATCAATAAGGACTAAAAGAGACCGGATGGAGACTAGGATACTAGGAGCTTTCTCTCAAAACCTTGGCCTGATAGACATATGGAGAATACAGAATCCAGAGACTAGAAAATATTCTTGTATGTCGAAAGTGTATAAATCATTATCTAGAATAGATTTTTTTCTGATAGATGATAATATAGCCAAAAAGAAACTTCAATCTGATATACACTCCATATGTCTATCAGACCATGCTCCGATCTCATTACAAATTTTCATGAGAAATAATAATGATCTCTTTGCTCGTCTTTATTTCCCCAAGTATCTATATACAAATATTAAATTTAAAAATTGTCTTAGAGCCAAATTTGAGGAATACCAACAGTGTAATAAGGATTATCTTGATAAACCAGTTATATTTTGGGAAGCAAGTAAAGCGGTACTTAGGGGTCAGATTCTTGCCTACAATATAAGGCAAAAAAGGAAACAAAGAGAAAAAGAGAAGCAAGTCTCCCAATTTGTAACAAACTCTTATAATAAATATCTGCAATCTAAAACACAATCAAACTGGGACAATTATAATAAAGCAAAAAAAGAAAGAGATATATTTCTCTTAAAAGAAACCACTCAAAGAGAACTTAAAACACAAGCAAAATACTATAGGCAGGGAAACAAATCAGGCAAGTTACTTGCATTCTTAGCCAAAAATAATAATAAACCCCCGGTATTTCAGAGAATACATAGTGAAGATAAGATCTATAATACCCCTGAATAAATATTGGAGATTTTTACCAACTACTATAAAGAGATATATAAATATAGAGAATCCAATTATCTTCAAAGAGATAGATACTGGGAAAAGTTGATTTACCCATCCTTAGATACGGTTATGATACAAGACATAAATTCCCCTATCTATGATCAGGAAATTTCTAAAGCTATCCAAAAATTATCACTAAATAAATCCCCAGGCCCGGATGCTCTCCCAAATGAATATTATAAGATCTTAGAGCAACAAGTAACGCCCCACCTGAAGAACCTATATAATCATTTTTTTGTTCAGAATAATTTGGTTCCTGCTAATTTTTTGACATCCTTCACAACTCTAATCTTAAAACCAGGGAAAGATCCCTTTAAAAAAGACTCCTACAGACCCATTGCATTACTCAATACTGACTATAAGTTATTAGCTTCAATCTTAGCTTCTCGATTGCAAACAGTCTTAACCAATATAATTCACATTGATCAAGCAGGCTTTTTAAACAACAGAAATTCAGCATCCAAAATAAAGGAATTATTTCTAGTTATTGATCATTTTAATTTGCTAGATAATCAAGGCTTAATAACCGAGATCGAGGCTTTGGATGCATCAATAATCACAATTGATGCAGAAAAAGCCTTCGACTCAGTTCACCACGATCATATATTATTTTCTTTGAATAAGTTTGGTCTGAAAGGTAACATATTAGAATTTATCTCCAAAACACAACATAACGCACATACAAAGCTGCTTATTAACAACATGCAATCCACAGAAATAACACTGAAGCGAGGCACGCAACAAGGTTGCCCCTTGTCGCCATTGCTGCAGAGCTACGGTTAGAAAGAAACCCTGCTTGATCCTTATGTATAATTTAAGCTAGTCCTTCTTGGAGTCTTTTTGCTAGGATGGAGGTGAATAATTTATAATCGGTATTTAAGAGGGCGATTGGTCTATACGATTCTTTTTTATTTTTATCTTTACCTGGTTTGAGAATGAGTATTGTCTGTGACGCCACAAAATTAGGGGGAATCTGAGTGTTCTCCCTATAAAAATTATTGAATAGTTTTGTTAAGTGTGGGAGAAAAGTTGATGCTAAATTTTTATAAATTTCATTTGGGAGGAAGTCTGGGCCTGGAGCTTTATCTAGTTTTAATGCTTGTATAGCTTGGTTTACTTCTGATTCCAAAATAGGGGAGTTAATTTTGAGATTAAATTCAGGGCTAATCTTTAATAGAGTCATATCTTCCCAAAAATGTCCCTGATATTCTATCTCCATGTTGGAGCAGGAATAAATTGCTTTATAATAATTGTAAAAAGACTCGGAAATTTCTTCGGGGTGAGTGGTTACTTTCTCGTTAACTGATATGGATTCAATTACCGTTGAGCCTTTAGAGTTTTTTTATTAATTTTGCTAATAGCTTACCCGATTTGTTACCGAATTTATATAACTGTGCTCTATATTTTAACTCTGATTGTGTTGTATGCGAGATTAGAAATGTGTCACGTTCCTTCTTTATTTCAATGTATCTTTTCCAATTATCATTTGAGGGGGAATTTAAATATCTGTTGTATGCATTTGTTACCGCTGCTGTAACTTCCCTCTCTTTTAACTTAATCTTTTTTTTAAATCTAGCAGTGTAAGCAATTATCTCCCCTCTTAATGTTGCTTTTGCGGCTTCCCATACTATTGAGAAATTATCAATTGAGTCTGTATTGAACTGAAAATACTCCTCTAGCTTAGATTTAAGCCAGTTTCTAAAATTCACGTTCTTATTTAAATATTTTGGATATACAAAACCTCTCACTTGTGCTTGATTATTTATACTTAGAGTATCTAACTGTATGGGGGCATGATCGGAGATACAGATTTCGGATACTGAGGCTTTTACTCCAGATTTATATAAACTATCATTTATTCAGAATAGGTCAATCCTGGATAATGATTTGAAGGCTTTGGAGTAACAAGTGTATCCTCTAGCATCCGGATTCTGTAATCTCCAAATATCTCTGAGAGCAAGATTATAAAAGAGAGACTTGAATATTTTGGTTTCTAGATTATCTTTCTTTGTTTTTTTGTAATGTATACCTCGTCTTAACCTATCCAGTGGGTATTGAGGTGCCATATTGAAGTCACCTGCCAAAATTAGATGTCCTTCTGTCACCTGCAAAATTTTGGTTTGTAGGATGTCCCAGAATTTAGTATCAATTATATTTGGTGCGTATACATTGCAAATGGTGTATATCATATTAGCAATTTTTAATTTAAGGATTAGATATCTACTTTCTGGGTCTTTAATAGATAACATTACCTCATATTTTAACTCTTTCCCTAGCAATATGGCCACTCCATTCTTTCTCTTTACAGATGGTGTAAAGAATACTTCTGCTACCCATGAAGATTTTAACTTAATAGACTCTACAGTGTTTAAGTGGGTTTCCTGTAGAAGGGCTATAGTTGTATTAAATTTTTTGAGATGTGTCAATATTGTTTTGCGTTTTATAGGGGAAGTTATGCCTCCTACATTCCAGGAGGTAAATCTGATAGAGTTTTTCATGTTGTTTTGATTAATTTATTGAAGAGAAGAAGAAGAAGAAGGGGGGGGAGAAAAAAAAAAAAAAAAAAAGAAACAACAGAATAACTTATGATAGTCTGCTTCCCAAATTTAAAAGCTTGGGAAGCCCTATGATTTATTGGTTTGCCAGTCATCTTTATTAGTTCAGCTGGGCCATTAGGTTGTCAAAATATTACTTCTAGATTTCGAACAATCTACTTTGGGTTCCAGTGGGAGATTGAAATCACCACCTACAATTAGCGTACCTTTTTGTAGATCTAATATTTGATTACATATCTTTTTAAAAAATAGCTTCTGGCCTCTGTTTGGTGCATAAATATTCACTAGAGTGACTGGTCTATTGTATAGTAACCCTACTAAGCAGATAAATCTGCCTTCCTCGTCTTTTTCCTCTTGGATAAGCTGAAAAGGTATATCTTTATGTATCATTATGCATACCCCGTTTCTTTTCCTCTGATTAGTGCTCTGATAGATCTTTGGATAATACCTATTTGTAAAGTTTGGTGTATTATTGCTGGAGAAATGGGATTCTTGAATAAATATGATATCTCCCTTTTCCTTATGGAAGCTATTTAAAGCCAAACTTCTTTTCTGTGGAATGTTAAGTCCTTTTACATTCTGCGTTATTAGACGTATAGATTTTTTAGTCATTGACTTCCGTTACCCGTTGCATTGCATATTGAATAGTGATTGTAACCTGAGAAGGGGACGGGAGGGGACACGAGACAGAGGAGAGGGCAGGAGAGGAGAGGAAAGAAAAAAAAAAAAAAAAAAAATTACCATAAGAGGGACCACAGTACATATAACCAACATTTATTCAACAAAAATTAGGGGAAATAAATCCAAAAAAAGATGGAATTCCTCCTATGGCAACCATTTCTCATAAAAGATAAAATTTATAACAAATATGCATTCTATGACCTATGTTTTCTTTTCTTTTCTTTTTCCTTTCCCCTCTTCCCCTTCCTCCTTTGTTTTACTTATACCTACTATTTGTATTACTTTATTAATTCTCCCCTCGCCCCTATTCTATGCCTTATAGGACACACACACAAAAAAAAAAAACAAACAAAACAAAAAAAAAAAACCAACCCCTATGAAAAGGGTGTGACAACCGCAGTAAATTCAACATCACATAGCGGAAAAAAAAAAAAAAAAAAAAAAAAAAACCCTTTAAAAATGGGTGTAACATCTGCAGTGAGCTCAGCTTCTCTTGAAAAAAAAAAAAACCCCACCCTTATCAGCTTTTGTATATATCAATCAGTGTGACTTGTGATAAAAACCCTCATAGAACACCATAATATCTCCATGACAATTTTTCCAATATTACTAATCAATTATTCCTTTCAACGTGTTCTTGGCTCCAACATAGTGCCTTTGTGCTTTAAGAAAAAAAAATTAAGTGAAGAGAGAAAAAAAAAAAAAAAAAAAAAAAAAAAACACCTTGTCAGCTTTTATATATGTCAATCTGTGTGACTTGTAATAAAACCCCCTCATAGTACCATATAATATCTCTGTGATATTTTTAATATATTACTAATCATTTATTCACTTCAACGAGCTCTTGGCTCCAGCATAGTGCCTCTGTGCTTTAAAAAAAAAAAAAAAAACCATTATAATATCAATCTGTGTAATGTGATAACCTCTGTGCAAAAAAAAAAAAAAAAAAAAATTTTTTAAAGAATATGGTATAATAATAATAATATGTCGCCCTATTAAAACCTAAACCGTGTGCCTATATATATAATTATCCCTAACAAATTAATCCTTTTGATTGTCCATACTCCTAATTTAATTTATACTAATTCTAGGTTGTGGGGAGATTATATGTTCCTATTTTACATAGGAAATTATTCAGGTATTAATAAAGGGTTAATCTCCTCTTGGGGTACTGTCTTTTCTTGCTGTTTTTTTCCACTAGGAACTTTAGTCCAATGTTGGGCCATTGTCCCATAAGGAGCTGATTTATTTTGTATGGGATTAATTCTCTCCTTCTCTCGACCCTTTGTTATATTGCTTTCCGGGGGGTTAATCCCTAAGGTGTCACAAAAAGTTTTAAGTTCCTCCAACGTATGTAGGGTGGCCGTCTTGCCATTTGCTGTGGCTATTAAAGCAAACGGGAAGCCCCACCTATAGGGGATATTCAGTTGGTTCAGATGTAATGTCAAAACTCTAAGCTCTCTCCTTCTTTGTAATGTCCTTGGGCAAAGGTCTGTAAATATCTGAATTGACTGTCCTTCATATTTAATATTTTGTTGTTTTCTTGCTGCTTGTATTATAGCCTCTTTATCTTTATAATGAGCCATTTTAACAATTACATCTCTGGGGGGATCACCATTTTTTTGCCTAGGTTTTATTGCTCTATGGCATCGCTCTAGGGTCTTGTTGTTATATGTTTCATCCCCTGTCAGGGTAGCAAAGAATTGTAACATATATTGCTCCAAGTTTATGTGTGGAATACTCTCAGTGATCCCTCTTACTCTTAAGTTTGACCTCCTCTGCCTGTTTTCCAGGTCTTCCACTTGATTTTGTAAGATTATTAGGGCTTCCCCTTGTTGGTAACATTGTTGGGATAAAGATTCAAAGGAGATAGTAGCTGTTTCTTTTTCTTCTTCTAGTTGGGCCACCCTATTCCCTATCTCCATAATTTCTTTTTTAATCATGGAAAATTCATTCTTTATACATGTTTTGACCTGGGTGATTTCTTCTAAAAGAGTTTGTATGTCCTCTTTGGTAGGTAGTAATTTTAAGTCTGCTTTAGTCACTGGGGATATTTTGGGGTCAGGGGTATTGCCTACTTGTTTGTGAGGTGACATGGTGTCTGAAGATTGACTTAGTAACGAGGAGTCTGCTGATTTAAAGTAGGCATCTACTTTTAATGCTTGGGCTGTATTGCTTTTAGCCCCTTTATCTTGTTTAGTTTGCTTTTTAGATGTCATTTTCAGGTCCGTGACCTTTAACTTTATCTAAAGGGGGCCTTAAATATAGTACCAGCTCTTTATTTTTTAACTTTCCTTTTTAGTCTCCTCCTGATAACTTTATCAAATTTTATTTTTCTTTTACCCCCTTTTGTATCTATTTAGGCCCCCTTATTGAGAAACTGGGATAGTGTGCAGTATTTATGTGATGACAGTCACTGGGCTTTTTCAGTTTTTACCCCTTTCTCCTTCTCCTCTTTTCTTCTCTTTTCCTTTTTCCTTATACTCTCCTTCTTACACCTCTTTGAATGCAATCCCAAATATCCCCAAGTTAGTACTAAACAAGAAGAACAAAAAAAGGGGAAAAAAAAAAAAAAATCAGGGCACTACCTTTATGTCCAGTGGTCCTGAGTAGGTTGTTTTGTTACAGAGAGGCTGTTGTGCCTCTTTTCTGCTCAGTGTCCCTCTATTATCCCAGGTCTCTTCCTTTATTCCAATACAGCTTTTTGCTCTTTAGCACTTTTATTTATGGGAGAAACCAATATTAACAGGCTATAGCCACTTGCATGCTTACAGTAGACCTCTGTGGTGATCTTTTAGATTGATTGCTGTACTCCGTTCTGTAGCCGGATGATCCACTCTCCTTCCTGCAGCGACTCCTCTGGAACTGAGTACTTGCTGCCCGGGTCAGGTACGTTCTGGCGATACTGATGGCAATTTAGTATCGATATTTGTAATCCTATTGCGGTGTTCAAACAGCTCAGGCTGCTTCAGATTTCCCCGAGAGTCTGCTATAAGCAAGTAAAAAAATGGGGCTAGTTTACCCCCTGACTTTATCGAGTCCGTTATTGTAAGCTGTTTCCATTACCTGCAGTCTCCTCTGTGCCGTAATTTCTGATGTCTGAGCCAGGTGCGCTTTTCCTCCTGATCTAGGATTGCTAGCTACGGCTCCGTGTGCAGTCCCCGCATCTGGTATGTCTCACTCAGGATTTATTAGCGGCTTATCCAAACCTTTACCTGGTTCAGGTTATATTGTAAGTTCACTCCTTTTGCCGCTGTAACTCTGCCTGCTCAGAACCGGGCTGTCCTCTCTCTCGTGTTCCCCGGTCTTTTCTCTTCCCTACGGCAGCGGCGCTTTAGGGGCTATATTCCATACACCGGCATATCCCCAGCTCTGTACTAGGTGTAACTTTCCAGTCCCACCTTTAGTTATTAGCTGTTTCTGTTTGCGGCTAGCAAGGGCTGTATTTCCTTCCCGCCTCCAGGTAAAGGAACGCTGTTTGTTATAGAGTTATCCTTTATTCACTTTAAGTTCCTTTGTTATTACGGCAATTTTAAACTCCAGCATTCCGGAGGGTATATAACCTTTCTTAGGGGTTTAAAACGTGTCTCTTACATAGGCATATTTAGCTTTTTGGTTGTCCTATAGGAGGTCGGCTTAAGCTAGAGCTTCATAGGTGCTGCGGCCATCTCTAACCTCGGCCGGCTCCGCCCCCACGGGCCATTAGGTTGTCATGTTAACTTGTTGTTATTTAATTCCATGTTCCCGCAAGTTTCCTCTCTGCCTCTAGGACTGAATCAAAGAGGAAAGTGCGACCCCCCAAGCAACAATTTCTCAGCTTAGCTGGATATATGACGGTGGCTTTCCCATCCTGCATTAATAATTTTCCCACATACTGGGGAGAGTTCCCTTCGTTTTCTGGACATTTCAGCAGAGAAATCCTGGAAGAGCAAGACCTTAACTTCGTTATGAATTATTGGTTGATTTTTACGATAGAATTGTAGATACAATTCTTTATCTTAGATAATTAAGAAATCTTGCAATGATTGGTCTTGGTCTAACAGTATCCCCCATGCTGTCTCCTAGTCTCCCCCAGTCTGTGTACTCTCTCAATAATAATTGGTGCTTGAGGTGGGGGAATCTTTAATAATTGTGGTAAAGTATGTGTCATTAACTTCATGAGGTCTTCTGGTTGATTGGATTCTGGGATTCCAATAATTCTTAAATTGTTTCGTCTAGATCTGTTTTCCAATTCATCTAGTCTATTTTGAATCTTAATTAAATCAATTTGAGTACTCTCTAACTTTGGTAAGGCTATATTTGTCACATCCTCCAGGTCTGAGATCCTTTGTTCAGCTTCTTGGAGTCTATTAGAGAATTGCCTTACTTCTGTTGTTAAGGTTATTATATCTTGCTTAATTTCTGATTTTAATGATTCAAATTTAGGTGTGATTGCCTCTAAAATACTAGAAACTAGAAGTTGTGTTTCTTGAGCTGTTTTTAGGGTTTTGAGTGGTTGTACTATTGCTTTCAGGGTGAATTTCTGCTAAGGTTTCAATGGAGTTTTTATTTCTACGTTCCTGTGTTTGGCTACCATATCTGGTTTAATTTTGTTTGTGACAGTAGGTGAGGTGATGAATTTATCCATGTATAAGTGATGAAAAAAAAAAAAAGTGAGTTATTAAATTCCAATGTGAGAGTTAAAAAAAAGTGTGTAGGGGTGGTAGTGATAGATCAAGAAGGGGTGAGGAAGTGAAGAAAGAAAGAAAAACGAAAAAGAGGGAAAAAAAGGAGAGAGAAAAAAAGAAAGAAGAGGGGAAAAAAAAAGGAAAATTTATGCACTAAAAAACTGTGTTTTTATTTTCTTATGTGTTTAGGACCAGAATATGGCTCTCAATAAGTTTCATTTAAGAATAATCTCTAATTGTTTTTGATTTCGGGTGTATGTTTTGTCAGGGGATTCCACTATGTTAAGTTTTAACTCATTAACCTCAGACTCCTTCGTGGTGTATAGAGATAAGTAGTACCTTTTTATCTAAATATTAAATTTAATATAGACCAACTTCTAATTCAACCAATTCTTCTAGCCTAATTAGGTATATCAGTTAAACTTCTAGTTTTCAGTAATTCCTACTAGGAGCATTCAAACAATAACAATTCTTAAGTTTAGGTGTTTCTTGCCTTAAAATATTCCCTTAATGGTCTCAGTGATTAATATATAAAAATAACGATTGAATTTGTGAATTTATAGACATAAACTATTTAACATTTTAACCACAATTAGGCGGTCATATGCTGATTCAATCAGATCAATTTTAACCTCTGATCTAATTTTTCAGTCTAGAATTCTAACAACTTTCTAGGATTAGTTAATACATTCCCATTTGAAAAATCCTTTTAGTTACTTAATGCTGGCAAGTAATAGGTAATGTTGTAAATAAACAATAATTATCGTTATATTAAACAGAGCTAAAACAAAAAATAGTTCTCTCACTAGACTAATTTAGACAAGTTTTTTTCCCCGTTGGTTAACTATTGGGGGATGTCAGTCCAAGGGTCCCCTTTTGTATATCTCTGCAATTATTAATTCTTATCTGTTGGCTAAGTTTAGCTCCAACAATGTCCAGCTACTCACCCCTCCAGTGACTCCATTCCTGTAGAATGACTCTGCAGCCCTCTGTTTCTGGATTAACACAGACCTATCACGGGCTGACAACAATATTTATGATTTTAACTTCTGGCTTTTATCAAGCGGTGCAGGGTGAAATCGTGCTGGTGTCTTTATCTGTGTGGGGGGCGTTCGATCCAGGCCTGCTCCAATTGCCCGGAGTCTCCAATACTTTCACCTTGTAATTTCTTGAGGTTTTGGCCCCTTGAAGACTCCTTAGCGCTGTAACGTTACCTCCCCCTCGCAAACACCGGTGGGGGGGGAGGAGATGTAGAGACAGCCGGTGGATATCGATCTTCCATTAGTCCACTCCTGCTGCCGGACCTTTTTATCAAAAAATGCAGGGTAAGATCGTGCTGGTATGTCTTCTCTATATGATTTCTTTAGGATTTGGCCCCTTGGAGATTCCGTAGCAGTGCAACGTTGCCCTCCCCCTCGCTCAGCACCGGGTGGGGGGGAGGAGGTGTAGAGACACGCCGTGGATGTTGACTCTCCGTCCAATCCGCTCCTGCTGCCGGTCCCCATCCACCGACCTCGCAGGCACTTGTCTCAGGTCAAGGGGTCCTCCGGTAGCCTTCAGGATACTTAATTCACCGCTAAAGAGCTGGTGAGGTTATTTAATTAGACCAGTTAGTTCTCTGACCTTATCTCAGTGTATTAAACCAACGGTATATGCTGTATAACTTCAGAGGCTGGCCCTTTCTTTCCACATATTTATTCATCGCGGTTTTTAGAAGTGAGCTTTATCTGCTTTCAAGTTTTGTTAAGCATTATTGTATTTATCAGCTTGCCGGTCCTCTTGGTGTTTGGCTATCTACCCCCCTCACACTGCACCAGAGGTAGGGGGGGACTGCCGATGTTGTTATATTTTTTCTCTCAGATGTTTATACAGGTTGCTCTTTGTATAGAGCCGGTCCTGGAGATTTTAAAGCGCTTTATGGTTCTGCGCTTTGTGTGGTTCCTCCAGGCTTGAGAAAGGCCAAGCCGGCTGCAAAGTCTTTTTCCTCGTCAGTAAGGAATCCCAGCGCAAAAAACTCCGCCAATGGATTAACTGCAGGGGATAGAAGCGTGCACACCTTGCACACCTGAACCTGGGTGCAAGCTCCTCCTCCGGAAACCACCCTCATAAGAGTGTATTTTAATGGTAAATTTAATTTAAAATAGCTATTAAAGTTGCAGAACACATATGATTTTCTTTCATGCAAAGTGACAAATCCACTGCTCCTCTGAGTGGAATTTTTTTGGTGGCGGAGTGGAGTGGAGGTGGGTGAGGGCAGTCGTTTGTCACATGTTTTTTTTTTTCATTTTTTCTAGTTGTTTAGAAGTTAGTTTGTGACTTTTTGAAAAAAAAATCACTATGTTGTTATAAGAGTGTATTTTAATGGTAAATTTAATTTAAAATAGCTATTAAAGTTGCAGAACACATATGATTTTTTTTTTTTTTTTTAAATGTTTTTATTGAGGTTATAAGTAATTTTACAGAGAGTGTTCATCGTACAACATTGAAACCAATACAGTATACTCAAAAAGATAGTGAAGAAATAAAAATATAACAGTTCTGAACATACATTCAATTCTTCTCCAGAATAATAACTAACCAGTACCCATGTAATATGAGACTATATCTGTTATTCTTATTGTACATATAGTAAAAAAAAAAAGAAGTTTGCAACAGATATCTAGTCAAAAAGCAAAAGTAGTATTATAAGACATGAATAACTGGTAGAACCACCAACGAAAATGAAACCTCATTTTTATATTATATGAGTAATAAAACTGGTCTCCACATTGCAACTCGTACGGGTATGTAATAGAATAGAAAGGAAAATTGGGGCAAGTGGAGATTAGCTGTTGTTTGGTCACTTTTGGACCAAGCTGGCGAGGAGGGGGAAAAGGAGTTCAGCGGGCAAGAGCCGCTCTTAGTGGAGTTGGGAAGGGGAATGGAGGGGGCGGAGCCTTTGGATTTATCAAAATAATAAAGTGCGAAGGGTGGATAAAGATTATATGATAGAGCTAAAGGAATGGACTACGAGGGACAATCTATTGTTTATGTGGTTAATATGGGGGGAACAAAAGTTGCTCAGGATATAGCAAATTATATGCGTAGTTTAGGGGCTAAATGGAAGGCCCTAATAGACTAGATAGGGAAGCTTTGGGAGTAAATCTATAAACATAAAAGGTGAGGTGTTGGCGATACTCTATGAGGGGATGCTCTATATAATTGGATAACAGGCAAGTCGCACCATAATATGACCATGATAACAGTACTAAGTTATATACTTAGGGAGCCTAACTGAAGGCCATGGAAAGTCAGTACTAACATACCACTTGAATTAGATCACTCCAGGTAATATAAGTAAAGTTCTCAGCATGCCACACTGCCTCGGCCGCTGGCAATGCGGGAGGATGCCGAGAGATACTGGGGTCTCTGGGAGCAATATTCTAGAAAAATAGCATCTATAGGCTTTGAAAATATTAACATACAATACTATTCTGTACCTCTAAACAGCATGCCAGTTATGGCCAATCTGCGGATTAGCATATAATGATAAGTGGGTACAGGACAATAATATCATTTATAAGAAACACATGCGTGCTGTTAATTTTAAGTGGTATCAGAGCAATTATAAATCTCAGTCATAGATTGAATAGGATGAGTTCACATATAAGGAGAGCTATTAGCTGTTTCATTGATCTAGGAGTATCTAGGGTGACTTCACCTGTCAGGCAACATGAATAGGAAATAGTGATTATTACGTCTAAAGAGGACCCCCCACAATATATCATAACGAAGGCAAAGTAGCATGAGCTAGAGACCAGTTTAAACATATACATAATTTTGTTGGCTCATAAATCTGTATAGCAGCTTTTAACCAATCGCTTCCCACAGAGTTACAAAAAAAAAAAAGAGCACTTGCCATAGATGCTGCAGCCAGATGGTAAGAGAGAAAAATACATCAAGACACAGTAATGCAATAGTAACAGAGTGTACGTCCATTATACTTAAGATATGGGGTGCCACCAGAGATAAAATTCAAAATGTGGGCCATCTTTTCTCAGTTATCCATATCTGTATGACTATATTTCAAAGTCTTATATATAACTCTAGGAGATATCAAAACTATACTTATTCCTAGTGGTATAGTAATGTCTATCTGATTACTGTAAATAGCTCACTTACACTAGGGAACAAATCTAGTACTCTAAGACAGAAAAAAAAAAAAATCTACAATAGGGCATTCCAAAATATATGTATATGTTAAGCTAAGTTAATGTTATGAAATTAGTAAGACCTAGGAGGTAGAACAAGAGACAGCTGTCTATAGAGTGTTGCTAGCTGTTAAAGGAGATATAATGCTATTTTGAGCCTTAGGTAATAGTTATACATATTACTATCAAATAGCTGATAAAGAGCAATAGGAACTGCATCCAACAAAACATAATACACTAGAATAATGATCAGTATTGTGCATTCTCAATAAGTGGAAAATATTAAAGTTACATTTATAAGTTAACGATGACTAAATATTAATATAACGATTTCAAGTACTGCCAGTATGAAGTAGCAGAAGAACGAAGTTAAATTGAAACCATATGTACAAAATAAAATACTATGTCAGAACACCACATCAGACATGTTAACCATATCGTCATTAGCAATTATAGAATATGCCAAGAGAAATCTTGCTATATATATCTAATAATAAGGTTTGCCAGTAGATCTAGACTATTATTGGCTTGAATACCAGGGGCTAATCATACACTTGCTGCGAAGAAGCAGGTCCAAAAGCCATAAGTATACTGTAAGAGCCCTGTAAGGGAGATGTCAACTAATTACTGGCATCATAGTAATTAAACAAATAAATACAATTCCAGAGTCCAGAGAAAAAAAAAGAATAAATATCACTCTGATTGGCAAGAGCTCTTCTAATAAGGCAATAAGTTAGGTTTAGAGGTCTAAGTTGCTAGAGCAGCTCAGAATGCAGAGAGACTTGCAGCATGTATCTAACCGATTCCAATGGCGATCTTCCTGTGAGATCTGGCAGGCAACAGGAGCAGAGCATGCGGTGTAAGTACTGAGGAACACTTTTGCATTCTATACCCAACTCCGGTTCTAAGGTCCAGAGACCCAGGAGCCACTGGGAAGGTCAGCCCGGGAGCTGTACGGTCATCTGGAACGGGAGCTGACCAAATCTGTGTGATAAGCCCGGTAACAGGCCCTGAGCCGTGTGTGCGCAGCGTCCCCTCCTCTACATACAGTACACTAGTCGCAAACTTAGGATAACAGGGAGAGTAAGTGCTAGAGCCCAAGTTGCGGGGGATCGCATAATAATCTGAGCTTAGACCAGATCTCATCACATTTGGGGTGACAAAAAGGCTGCTATCATACTTAGATGGCAACACGCCAGGCAGCTGAGATCCTGCTCTTTCCCATAAGCAGACAGTATCACCTAGTGCATGATGGATCCTAGAAGAGGAGGATACCGAAATCTTGTATGGCGGTATCGTAGTATTCTGGTTCACAGTAAGTAGAGCTTGAGAAGTCTGTGGGTGAAACCGGAGATCTGCTCGTTCCTCCATTACCACTGTAGGTGCCTCTTGATGCTCATAACCGCAGCGTATGACGTTACTCAAGCAATTAAATTGGCTCGTCATTCGAAGCTGTAATTCTATGAGCAGGGCTTTGATTTCATGAAGATCCTCCATGGTACTGCAGAATAGCTGATAATCTTTGGCAGGTCAAGCTGACTAGAGGTTATAGTAGGAATGCGGTATGCTGCATGGTGGTCCGGACCGCATGGCATCACTTAGGGGTACATGTTGTTCAAATATCTGCAGAAATTGTGCGTTTCTGTTTCCTGTGCAGCATTAGGCATGTATCTGAGGTCTTCAGGATATGAGAAAGAGAATTTTTTTAAGCTTTTAATTAATATGTTAATCCATAAAACTGCTTAAGAACCAGGAGCTACATGAAAACACGTCTGTACTGTCTAGTAGCTGGCTCCGCCCCCCATGATTTTCTTTTTAATGCAAAGTGACATATCCACTGCTCTTCTGAGTGGAATTTTTTTTGGCTGGCGGAGTGGAGAGGAGGTGGGTGAAATGAGTGGTTTGTCACACTTTGTTTTTTCTTTTTTTTTAGTTGTTTAGAAGGTAGTTTGTGACTTTAAAAAAAAATCACTATGTTGTTATATAAGAGTATATTTTAATGGTAAATTTAATTTAAAATAGCTATTAAAGTTGCAGAACACATGCAAAAGTGACATATCCACTGCTCCTTTCATGCAAAGTGACATATCCACTGATCCTCTGAGTGGAATTTTTTTGGTGGCGGAGTGGAGTGGAGGTGGGTGAGGGCAGTGGTTTGTCACATGTTTTTTTTTTTCATTTTTTCTAGTTGTTTAGAAGTTAGTTTGTGACTTTTTGAAAAAAAAAATCACTATGTTGTTATATAAGAGTGTATTTTAATGGTAAATTTAATTTAAAATAGCTATTAAAGTTGCAGAACACATATGATTTTCTTTCATGCAAAGTGACATATCCACTGCTCCTCTGAGTGGCATTTCTTTGGTGGCGGAGTGGAGTGGAGGTGGGTGAGGGCAATGGTTTGTCACAAGTTTTTTTTTTCATTTTTTCTAGTTGTTTAGAAGTTAGTTTGTGACTTTTTGAAAAAAAAATCACTATGTTGTTATATAAGAGTGTATTTTAATGGTAAATTTAATTTAAAATAGCTATTAAAGTTGCAGAACACATAGGATTTTCTTTTTAATGCAAAGTGACATATCCACTGCTCCTCTGAGTGGATTTTTTTGGTGGCGGAGTGGAGAGGAGGTGGCTGAGGGCAGTGGTTTGTGACACTTTGTTTTTTTTTTTTTTAGTTGTTTAGAAGGTAGTTTGTGACTTTAAAAAAAAAATCACTATGCTGTTATATAAGAGTGTATTTTAATGGTAGATTTAATTTTAAATAGCTATTAACGTTGCAGAACACATATGATTTTTTTTCATGCAAAGTGACATATCCACTGCTCCTCTGAGTGGAATTTTTTTGGTGGCGGAGTGGAGTGGAGGTGGGTGAGGGCAAGGACTTGTCACGTTTTTCTTTTGTTTATCTTTAGTAGTTTAGAATGCACTTTGTGACTTTTTAAACAAAAACAATTGCTATGTTGTTATAAAAAAGAGTATTTTAAGGGGGAACTTCCGGGCAAAGGCCATTATAGGTCGCAATATCGTTACTGCTTTAGTTATCGACATCTATCTGTTAAATATCACTTTCCTAGGCGCCATCTGATACTGAATTCAGTGGATCATACAGTAATTAAAGATTCTCAACCAGTTAATAAGATTATTTTAATGATTGCTGGTATTAGCTATACTCCGTGACTTTTCTGAGGCTGAGGTCTACCCCCCCCCCCACAACCCTCGGAGATCTGCTGTATATCAGCTCCAAAGGTGCACTGCTTTCCTTTGGCTTCAACAATATGGAAGACAGCTTTACTGCTTAACCAGATAAAAGTGCGTTTCTTGGAACATTTTAATAAGATTGAAAAGAGAATTACTACAATCCTTAATCTTGTTCAACAGCCAATGGAGCATGGCCTTACTAGCCCTAATCCAGAGGAACTCTCCGTGATGTCAACACCCTCTGAAGATGATATCTTGGAAGCCTCTAAACTTTACTTTCTTTGTTCTGGAGATGAAGTTATGATGAGCAACTACAGCGATCCTACAGAAGCTTGCAAGGATAGCAGCTGCAGGGAGGATGTGATTGACCCACAAGGATTGTTGCAACAACACCCCATCTCTACAACTACTGCTCGGGCCCTTAAACAGAGGGTGTCTGACATAGATATATCGTCAGCTGTGAGACTGATCGCCATGAAGGACTTTCTCACTACATTGATCCGGGCCAGCATTGCAATTGCATTTTTCTGCACATATCGCAATAAAAAATATTACAATTCATGAATAAATCTATTGCACTACAAGTTAATCCAAGTATGATTCTTTAGCTACCTAATTATTCACACAACATAACTAGCAAAAAGCCCTGCAAATAGACTGCCCACATTCTATAAATGTAGTTCTTTTGCACAACAAACATTTTTTCACATTTTTTTTCTTTCCTTTTTTTCCTTTCCTTTTATTCCCTTTTTTATTATGTCTATTACAAATTTCAACTGTTATTTATCTGAAGATTATCTGCAGTTATACTTAAAAAAAAACCTGATATCATATAAATGCAAGACAATGTTAATCACTTTTTTATAATGAAATTGTAACAAATTTTCTGCATAAAAGTTACTGTCTAATTTAATTCTCAATAAAAATTAAAATAGTAATTAAAAAAAAATAATAACATAAAAAATAAAAATGAAACAAAAATATTTGAATTGTTGTTATCATTTTAAATAGCTATTTCGGTTGCAGAACTCATATGATTTTCTTTTTACGCAAAGTGACATATCCACTGCTCCTCTGAGTGGCATTTTTTTTGGTGGCGGAGTGGAGTGGAGGCGGGTGAGGGTATGGATTTGTCACAATGTTTATTTTTTTCTCTTTTTCTATAGTTGTTTAGAAGGTAGTTTTTGACATTTGTTTTTTTTTTTTAAACCAAATACTCTGTTATCATGAAAATGTATATTTTAATGGTTGTTTTTATTTTTAATAGCTTTTTACTTTAAATAACTTATATGAATTTATTTATGCAAAGTGACATCCCACTGCTCCTCTGAGTGGTATGTTTTTGGTGGTGGAGTGGAGTGGAGGTGGGTGAGGGCAATGGTTTGTCACGTTTTTTTTCTCATTTTTTCTAGTTGTTTAGAAGTTAGTTTGTGACTTTTTGAGAAAAAAAATCACTGTTGTTATATAAGAGTGTATTTTAATGGTAAATTTAATTTAAAATAGCTATTAAAGTTGCAGAACACATATGATTTTCTTTCATGCAAAGTGACATATCCACTGCTCCTCTGAGTGGATTTTTTTTGGTGGCGGAGTGGAGTGGAGGTGGGTGAGGGCAAGGGATTTGTTACGTTTTTCTTTTGTTTATCTTTAGTAGTTTAGAATGCACTTTGTGACTTTTAAAAAAAAAAAACCAATTGCTATGTTGTTATAAAAAAAGAGTATTTTAAGGGGGAACTTCCGGGCAAAGGCCATTATAGGTCGCAATATCGTTACTGCTTTAGTTATCGACATCTATCTGTTAAATATCACTTTCCTAGGCGCCATCTGATACTGAATTCAGTGGATCATATAGTAATTAAAGATTCTCAACCAGTTAATACGATTATTTTAATGATTGCTGGTATTAGCTATACTCCGTGACTTTTCTGAGGCTGAGGTCTACCCCCCCGACAACCCTCGGAGATCTGCTGTATAGCAGCTCCAAAGGTGCACTGCTTTCCTTTGGCTTCAACAATATGGAAGACAGCTTTACTGCTTAACCAGATAAAAGTGCGTTTCTTGGAACATTTTAATAAGATTGAAAAGAGAATTACTACAATCCTTAATCTTGTTCAACAGCCAATGGAGCATGGCCTTACTAGACTTAATCCAGAGGAACTCTCCGTGATGTCAACACCCTCTGAAGATGATATCTTGGAAGCCTCTAAACTTACCTTTCTTTGTTCTGGAGATGAAGTTATGATGAGCAACTACAGCGATCCTACAGAAGCTTGCAAGGATAGCAGCTGCAGGGAGGATGTGATTGACCCACAAGGATTGTTGCAACAACACCCCATCTCTACAACTACTGCTCGGGCCCTTAAACAGAGGGTGTCTGACATAGATATATCGTCAGCTGTGAGACTGATCGCCATGAAGGACTTTCTCACTACATTGATCCGGGCCAGCATTGCAATTGCATTTTTCTGCACATATCGCAATAAAAAATATTACAATTCATGAATAAATCTATTGCACTACAAGTTAATCCAAGTATGATTCTTTAGCTACCTAATTATTCACACAACATAACTAGCAAAAAGCCCTGCAAATAGACTGCCCACATTCTATAAATGTAGTTCTTTTGCACAACAAACATTTTTTCACATTTTTTTTTCTTTCCTTTTTTTCCTTTCCTTTTATTCCCTTTTTTATGTCTATTACAAATTTCAACTGTTATTTATCTGAAGATTATCTGCAGTTATACTTAAAAAAAAACCTGATATCATATATAAATGCAAGACAATGTTAATCACTTTTTTATAATGAAATTGTAACAAATTTTCTGCATAAAAGTTACTGTCTAATTTAATTCTCAATAAAAATTAAAATAGTAATTAAAAAAAAATAATAACATAAAAAATAAAAATGAAACAAAAATATTTGAATTGTTGTTATCATTTTAAATAGCTATTTCGGTTGCAGAACTCATATGATTTTCTTTTTACGCAAAGTGACATATCCACTGCTCCTCTGAGTGGCATTTTTTTTGGTGGCGGAGTGGAGTGGAGGCGGGTGAGGGTATGGATTTGTCACAATGTTTATTTTTTTCTCTTTTTCTATAGTTGTTTAGAAGGTAGTTTTTGACATTTGTTTTTTTTTTTAAACCAAATACTCTGTTATCATGAAAATGTATATTTTAATGGTTGTTTTTATTTTTAATAGCTTTTTACTTTAAATAACTTATATGAATTTATTTATGCAAAGTGACATCCCACTGCTCCTCTGAGTGGTATGTTTTTGGTGGTGGAGTGGAGTGGAGGTGGGTGAGGGCAATGGTTTGTCACGTTTTTTTTCTCATTTTTTCTAGTTGTTTAGAAGTTAGTTTGTGACTTTTTGAGAAAAAAAATCACTGTTGTTATATAAGAGTGTATTTTAATGGTAAATTTAATTTAAAATAGCTATTAAAGTTGCAGAACACATATGATTTTCTTTCATGCAAAGTGACATATCCACTGCTCCTCTGAGTGGATTTTTTTTGGTGGCGGAGTGGAGTGGAGGTGGGTGAGGGCAAGGGATTTGTTACGTTTTTCTTTTGTTTATCTTTAGTAGTTTAGAATGCACTTGTGACTTTTAAAAAAAAAAAACCAATTGCTATGTTGTTATAAAAAAAGAGTATTTTAAGGGGGAACTTCCGGGCAAAGGCCATTATAGGTCGCAATATCGTTACTGCTTTAGTTATCGACATCTATCTGTTAAATATCACTTTCCTAGGCGCCATCTGATACTGAATTCAGTGGATCATATAGTAATTAAAGATTCTCAACCAGTTAATACGATTATTTTAATGATTGCTGGTATTAGCTATACTCCGTGACTTTTCTGAGGCTGAGGTCTACCCCCCCGACAACCCTCGGAGATCTGCTGTATAGCAGCTCCAAAGGTGCACTGCTTTCCTTTGGCTTCAACAATATGGAAGACAGCTTTACTGCTTAACCAGATAAAAGTGCGTTTCTTGGAACATTTTAATAAGATTGAAAAGAGAATTACTACAATCCTTAATCTTGTTCAACAGCCAATGGAGCATGGCCTTACTAGACTTAATCCAGAGGAACTCTCCGTGATGTCAACACCCTCTGAAGATGATATCTTGGAAGCCTCTAAACTTACCTTTCTTTGTTCTGGAGATGAAGTTATGATGAGCAACTACAGCGATCCTACAGAAGCTTGCAAGGATAGCAGCTGCAGGGAGGATGTGATTGACCCACAAGGATTTTTGCAACAACACCCCATCTCTACAACTACTACTCGGGCCCTTAAACAGAGGGTGTCCTACATAGATATATCGTCAGCTGTGAGACCGATCGCCATGAAGGACTTTCTCACTACATTGATCCGGGCCAGCATTGCAATTGCATTTTTCTGCACATATCGCAATAACAAAATATTACAATTCATGAATAAATCTATTGCACTACAAGTTAATCCAAGTATGATTCTTTAGCTACCTAATTATTCACACAACATAACCAGCAAAAAGACCTCCAAATAGACTACCCACATTCTATAAATGTAGTTCTTTTGCACAACAAACATTTTTTCACATTTGTTTTCTTTCCTTTTTTTCCTTTTTTATTATGTCTATTACAAATTTCAACTGTTATTTATCTGAAGATTATCTGCAGTTATACTTAAAAAAAAACTGATATCATATATAAATGCAAGACAATGTTAATCACTTTTTTATAATGAAATAGTAACAAATTTTCTGCATTAAAGTTACTGTTTAATTTAATTCTCAATAAAAATTAAAATAGTAATTAAAAAAAAGTAATAACATTAAAAATAAAAATGAAACAAAAATATTTGAATTGTTGTTATCATTTTAAATAGCTATTTCTGTTGCAGAACTCACATGATTTTCTTTTTATGCAAAGTGACATATCCACTACTCCTCTGAGTGGCATTTTTTTGGTGGCGGAGTGGAGTGGAGGTGGGTGAGGGCAATGGTTTGTCACAATGTTTATTTTTTTCTCTTTTTCTATAGTTGTTTAGAAGGTAGTTTTTGACATTTGTTTTTTTTTTAAATAACTACTCTGTTATCATGAAAATTTATATTTTAATGGTTGTTTTTATTTTTAATAGCTTTTTACTTTAAATAACATATGAATTTATTTATGCAAAGTGACATCCCACTGCTCCTCTGAGTGGTATTTTTTTGGTGGTGGAGTGGAGCGGAGGTGGGTGAGGGCAATGGTTTGTCACATGTTTTTTTTCTCATTTTTTCTAGTTGTTTAGAATTTAGTTTGTGACTTTTTGAGAAAAAAATCACTATGTTGTTATATAAGAGTGTATTTTAATGGTAAATTTAATTTAAAATAGCTATTAAAGTTGCAGAACACATGCAAAAGTGACATATCCACTGCTCCTTTCATGCAAAGTGACATATCCACTGCTCCTCTGAGTGGAATTTTTTTGGTGGCGGAGTGGAGTGGAGGTGGGTGAGGGCAGTGGTTTGTCACATGTTTTTTTTCACTTTTTCTAGTTGTTTAGAAGGTAGTTTGTGACTTTTTGAAAAAAAATCACTATGTTGTTATATGAGTGTATTTTAATGGTAAATTTAATTTAAAATAGCTATTAAAGTTGCAGAACACATATGATTTTCTTTTTAATGCAAAGTGACATATCCACTGCTCCTCTGAGTGGAATTTTTTTTGGTGGCGGAGTGGAAAGGAGGTGGGTGAGGGCAGTGGTTTGTCACACTTTGTTTTTTCTTTTTTTTAGTTGTTTAGAAGGTAGTTTGTGACTTTAAAAAAAATCACTATGTTGTTATATGAGTGTATTTTAATGGTAAATTTAATTTAAAATAGCTATTAAAGTTGCAGAACACATATGTTTTTCTTTCATGCAAAGTGACATATCCACTGCTTCTCTGAGTGGCATTGTTTTGGTGGTGGAGTGGAGGTGGGTGAGGGCAATGGTTTGTCACATGTTTTTTTTTTCATTTTTTCTAGTTGTTTAGAAGGTAGTTTGTAACTTTTTGAGAAAAAAAATCACTATCTTGTTATATAAGAGTGTATTTTAATTGTAAATTTAATTTAAAATAGCTATTAAAGTTGCAGAACACATATGATTTTCGTTCATGCAAAGTGACATATCCACTGCTCCTCTGAGTGGAATTTTTTTGGTGGCGCAGTGGAGTGGAGGTGGGTGAGGGCAATGGTTTGTCACAAGTTTTTTTTTCATTTTTTCTAGAAGTTAGTTTGTGACTTTTTGAAAAAAAAATCACTATGTTGTTATATAAGAGTGTATTTTATTTAAATTCTTTTTTATTGGGTAGAGACTGTAAATAAACAACATTAATGACATGACATAAAAGACATTGAAACATATAGAAATCTTACAGATAATGTATAAAAATACAGACTCTGGATTTTCTCAAAAGAAAAAAATGGATAAGTGTATTATTAACAGGGTATAACTGAAAAATTTCAATTAACATCAATTTACGTTCACACGTGTGTCCAGTCTCAGAGGATGAGTTAAATTATTTTTAGCTGTGGGTGTTATCTTCCAGATTTAATTCGGCCAAACTCTATCCCTCGTTTTGCTGATATTTTTGTTGCTGAGCTAAAGGGATGTGGATTTTTAATATATTCATCCCATATTGCTTGAAGCATTATGAAGCTTTCCGTATTTCCCTTTTTATATAAAGAGTATTCCTCTAACTCCAACAACTCAGTGACTTTGTCCCTCCACTTTGCTATTGTAGGCACCTCTTTTTGTTTCCAGGTTTTTGCTATCAGCATTTTGACACTATTGGTAAATATCCGAAATAAGGGAAGGAGAAGTTTGGAGGGTAATTGGAATGATTTATTCAGGAGCCAGATCAGAGGATCTGGTGGGATAGTTATTTTTAAAATTTGCTCTATCTCATGAATAATTTCATACCAGTAATGGTTTAAACGCGAACACCACCACCACATGTGTCCCATACCGCTCCCCACATGTCCGCATCTCCAACATCTATTGCTTACTTTGGGGTACAAACGGTGAGTCGTCTAGGGGTTAGATACCAGCAATGCAAAATTTTGTAATTCGTTTCTAGATAGAGGCTGAAGTAGAGGATTTTTTTGTATTTATGAATATGTTGGTCGCAGTCTGCGGGAGAATATTGTGCCTAATTCTCGTTCCCACATCTCTACTGAGTGTGGAAGATTGCCTGGGTGGTTGAGTGATAAGTTTATATAAGATGGAGAGGGTGTGTTTAATTGGGGAGCTCATAAGGAATAATTTCTCCAGATTAGTTGGTGGGCGAACCATGTTGCTTTTATGTTTATGGGTATATATGTAATTATGCAATCTTCTATAGGAGTACCAATTTTTCGCCCAATCAAAGCCTTTGTCAATTAATTGTTCTTGTGGCATATTGTTTCATTGTTGGTTACTTGGTAGATATTAAGGTCTCGGGATGTTGGATTCATGGTGTCTGAATGAAGTAGTGTTGAGATTGAGAATTCAGTGTTGTGTAGAGTGAGGTCAATGGCCCCGGGCTGGAAGATAGATATGGGTAGTGCAGTGAGGTTGAAGTCCATTGGGATACAGTTTCTTTTGTGATTGGGTTGGTTATCAGTCTGGTTTTTTCATTAAAATCGGGTCTCCAACATAAGTTATTCAGTGGTATGTCCTAAGTATTGTTCAAGTCTCACCCACCTCCTCTGTCTCACCTACCCTCCAATCCAGAATCCTCTGTAGGAATATGGAGCTTCTGTAAGCCTCCAGGTTGGGCATCCCTAAACCCCCATGAGCGTGGCAAAAGCATAGTGGTCTTTTATTCTAGGTGTTTTCCTTTGCCACACGTATGAGCTAATAAATTGTGTATCTGGGAGAGGTATCTAGTGGCAACATGATTGGGATCGCTTCCATTATATAGAGGAGTCTAGGGAAGATATTCATCTTTAGTGTTAATGCGTCCCCACCAGGTTAGTTTTTTTGATCCCCAGGAAGACAGGTCTCTCATTATTATGATTTGATTGGAAGGTAATTTACCTGGAATATCTTATCAAAGTCATCGAGGATATACCCCTAAATATTTCATCGACCCTTTGCACCATTTATAAGGGCAGTTGTTTTTATTGAGTTAATTGAACTATCTTGTAAGTTAAACTTAGTATTTCGATTTGTTCTGGTTTATCAAGAAGTTCGTTAGGTTCTGAAAAAGAGAGAATTCCTTCATTAACTGGGGTATAGATTTTTCTGGATTGGTGAGGTGAGAAGGATGTCATCAGCATATAGGATAGTTTAAAAGTTTCCTGACCAATTGTAATTCCGGTTATTTCATGGTTGTTTCTAATTTTGTGGCTAATGTTTCTATGAAAAGCGCAAAAATAAGGGAGAAAGTGGGCAGCCCTGATGTACCGTTCTTTATCTCTATGGGGTTTGATAACGTGCCATTAACTGAATGCGGGCACCGGGTGATGTGTAATGCTAATATACGTTTATTGTGATAGGGCTAAGGCCGAATGTCTCAGGGAGGCTTTCAAGAATGACCAATTGACCCGGTCGAAGGCCTTTTCAGCATCTGTTGATACTATTACTGAAGGGATTTTAGAAGTGGTAATGTGCCAAATTAGTGAATGTTTCGACTGTGTTGTCTTTTGCCTCTCGGCCGGGCAAAGCCCACCTGATCATTATGTATAAGAGTGGGGAGGAATTTATTTAATCGGTTTGCAATTATTTTCGCGAAGATCTTAATATCTGTGTTGATGAGTGAGATTGGGCGGTAGTTGTTATTTGGTCAGATGGTTTGTTGGGTTTCAGAAGTACTGAAATGTGAGCTTGGAGTGAGGTCGAAGGAACCCTTCATTTTGGTCTATGCTTTGAATATCTCAGTAAGAAGGGGGAAAGGATTTCTTTAAATTGCTTAATATGAGTTACCGAAACCATCTGGGCCTGGGGCCTTCCCTGAGGGGAGAGATGATAGCGTCAAGAAGCTCTTCATCGAGAATGGTAAATCTAATTCATCGCTTGGTCTTTGGTGTTTGGGCAACTAAGGAGGAGAGATAGTTGATATTTCTTCAGGGTTAGGGTCAGTAGTGTTATTTCTGATATTGTATAGTTTATCATAGTATTCTTTGAATGCTTGTGTGATATCAGCAGTGTAGAGTGTAAGGTACCGTTATCCACGGACCTTCATTATATAATGTCTGTTTGTTTTATGTTTTAGCTGTCGCGCAAGCAATCTCCCCTGTTTATTGGCCCTTCATAGTACATCTTTCTGAGGAAAAGGGCCTTTCTTTTAGCCTCTTCGCCCAAGAAAAGCGTAAGCTGGCTTCTTTTATGTGTAATGCTATCTAGTAGTGAGGTACTGTTGGATGTTTTTTATGGATATCTTGTAGTTTCGCAATGTCCTCTAAGAGGGAGTTAAGATAATTGTTCTGTTGTTTGTGTTTGGCGGCTTTTAGAGCGATGAGTTCACCTCTGAGTACGCATTTGTGTGCTTCCAAATGTGTTGGATGTCTATGTCTGGGGTATCATTTCTTTGGAAGTAGTCGGTTAGTGATTTTGAACCTGGACAAAAATCAGGGGATCCCTAAGGAGAGAGTCGTCAAATCTCCAGCCAGCGTTACAGGGCCTAGAGGTAGGCCATTTAAGTCGGCAACTGATTTTGGAGTGATCTGACCAGGTGATACTATGAATGTCAGTGGAAATTATATGTGATAAGCTGGTAACGTCTAGGAAGAAGTAGTCGATTCTTGTGTACAGGTGGTGCGGGTGAGAGTAGAACGTGTAATCTTTTGAGTCCGGGTGCTGGAGACGCCAAGTGTCATGCAATGTTAACTGTGAGAGGGATAGTTTAACTTGTTTTAACGTCTTATTGGGCACCGAAGACGTACCTGTGGAGCAGTCAAGGGTTGGGTCGAGTGCGAGATTGAAATCTCCTCCCAGTACTATACTGCCCTTGGATACTTCTAGGATCTTTTTTGAGGTGGAGAAAAAAGGGGGCTGGTCTACATTAGGGGCATAAATATTTACTAGCGTTATAAGTTTGTGAAATAAGGAGCCACTACAATAATGTATTTCCTTCTTTCTTTATGTATTGAATGTGCATGGAAGGGTACTTTTTTATTTATTAGATCCCCACGCCATTATGTTTAGTGTATTAGATGAAGATAACCTCCCCAAATTTTTTAAGGCTCACTTTGGGTTCCGAACCTCGTTTAAAGTGGGTTTCCTGTATGAATAGGATATCTGTCTTTACCCTCTTGTAGTCCCTTAGAGCTAAAGAGCGTTTATTCGGGCTGTTAAGGCCTTTTACGTTATGGGAGATAAAATTAATTGTCGTCAGTGTGTTATCCATTTTGTGTGTTGGAGAGGACTATAGCAGCGTACAATTTAACATAATAAACACCTCAGTTCTGAGACTGGACCAGCAGTAACAAAAACATATATCAATAACACGTGTAAGAATTTTTTTTGAACATGAACAAATAAAATAATTTTTAAACAAAACAAGTACTTGAAGTGTATGAGGCATGCTTCGATACACCTAACAGTAAGGGGGAGAGATCATTCAGCATACTCTCAACTTAGCTGTATATTATTTACATTGGGAGGTAGACAGCATTTTTATATTTCTAAACAATCCTATTGGTATCATCATTTTATCTGATGAGTCAGGCTATCGGGTACTATGCAGTTTTAAGAGTGAGATAGTGTGAGGGGCTGGAAGGGAATTTTGTTTTATCAGGTCTCTTTGGGCATATTATCCAGTAATGTATACCTGGATCCTTGGGGGCGGTAGTGAAGGGTCCTTGGTATGACCAAAAAATTGGTAGATACAGTTGCTATCAGATTTAAGTTTTAAATTATGTGTATGCGTTCTACACCTCCCTTTATTGGCAGAACTAGACTCATTTTTAAACTTATACCTGTTATTATTTTGCATAGTTTAACAATTCTAACAAACATAGTTATTTGCAACACACATATTACATAACTTTAGACAACATATTACCACACTGCTTTCTGCCTGTCCAATTCTGCAAGCAAGGTTGTCTGTTGGTAGAATATGCAGGCGGCAACTGGAATTAGGTAATTGGGAGTGGCCTAGTAATTAGGCGAGAAGTCTTAATGTGGCCCCCTCTGATCAGGTATAAGTGTCATTAAAGGTTTGCCCATGAGTAGCAAGCAAGTTTATTATTCATGTAGGAGGTAGTCTGTCCTCAGATGCTGGGGGTTTGTCTTCCTTCTCTTCGGTTGAACTCTTTGCCATGAGGACGTTGTTCCCTTGGATGCATAGGCCAGGATCCGTAGGTTGGAAGAGATGTTGATAACTGCTCTCTGCTGGCGGTTAAAGTTCATGTTAAGAGTCCTGAAATATGGTCTAGATCATTGTAGTCCTTATATATTATCTGGGATCCTTCATGGTGTATGATCAAGCTAAAGGGGAAGCCCCATCGGTATTTTATATGGTGTTCCTGGAGTTTGCTTGTGATAAATTTAATTCTTTGCGTCTCTGGATTGTAAAGGGCTGAGATCTTGATAAATTTGTAATGAGTGGCCTTCATATGTGATAGATTGTTGTGTTCTTGCTGCTTGCCAAATATTATCTTTCGCTGTAAAGCGTAGAATCTTATAATGACATCCCGTGGGGGAAGTGGTGGTTTGGGTGGAGGGCGCAGCGCCCTGTGTGCCCTGTCAATGTCTTCATTTAGTATTGGTGGTGAGTTTGGCGTTAGGTATTGGAACAGACCTTTAAGAATCTTTTTAACTGGTCTGTGGGATAGATTCAGGAACTCCGTACCCGCAGGTTGTTCCTGCGTGTCCGCGGTTGTCCAGGTCTTCTACTTTATCTTGCAGTGATTGGACCATTGAGTCTTGTATGGAAAGCTGTTGTGTGTTAGAACTGACAAGGTTGTTCAAGGTTTCCTGTCCTCCTCTAAAATTCGATTCTACCTCCCATCTCGTTTAAGTCCTTTTTTAGGTCTCTGAGCTCGTCTTTTATAAAGGATTTTAAAGATTCTAGGTCCGATTTTGATGGCAGTGTCACTAATTTAATTTGTATGGCCTGCAGGGGTCTTGTTGGTCGTGGGTTAACTCCACGGGGTTAGGCGCACCCATCATTTCCTGGGGCTCAGGTGGTATAGCAGGTGATAAGTCAGTTGCATGAAAAAGGAGGAGACTGAAGGGGTTTGGTGTTGTGGTTTCGTGGATTTTTCTGATTTTTGTCCCTTCTTTGTAGCCATATTTAGATCCACAGATATATTATAAAGGGGGACTGAGTTATGGCTGAATGTAAAATAAAGTATTGTGCAGGTTATCAGTTATATGTCTGATATTTAATATCCTTCCTTTGTATCGCCTGCCTCTTTCTCCTTTAGTTTTTGCCCCCTGCCTCTCTCATCTGTTACCCCTCCGGATACTAGGTTTTTTTATTTTATTTTTTATTAGCTTAATGTTTATGGGCCTTGTCTGACCCCTTAAGCTGAGGAGCTGCAGTTAGGTCCCTGGGATGGCATGTATTCTGTGCCTTTAAATGTTACAGGCGGGTGCAGCGCAGTCGGTATCAGCCGGATCACGCTATGTGAGATGCGTGTAAATCTATTTACCTTGTGGGTCCGGCGTCCCAATGGTAATCTGTGGCGGGTGCTCTCTAAACAAACAGCAGATTGCACGGGTCTAAACAAGCGAACCCCACTGTGCGGCTTCAACTGCAGGATGGCGCTCGGTCCTTTGCAGGGCCTGTGTCAGAGGGAGCACTGCTGTTGTGTAGGGTAAAGGAGCAGGGTGAAGGTGCATATCAATGAGGCAAGATGGCGGAGTTCCGTGCACGCTCCGAATACGTTGCTGGGCTCAGCTGCTCCTATTTTACTATGAGGGCTCCAGTTTTCGGATAGTGGTCTCTCTGATCTCATCCGCTGTATTTTCAGTTTTATTTGGGCTGTCTACCTTCCATTTAATGAAGTTGAGGTTGCTGGCTAACACGGAGCTGTTTCAGTGAGCAGCCATGTTCCAGCACGGCGTAGCTCCGCCCATATAAGAGTGTATTTTAATGGTAAATTTAATTTAAAATAGCTATTAAAGTTGCAGAACACATAGGATTTTCTTTTTAATGCAAAGTGACATATCCACTGCTCCTCTGAGTGGATTTTTTTTGGTGGCAGAGTGGAGAGGAGGTGGCTGAGGGCAGTGGTTTGTGACACTTTGTTTTTTCTTTTTTTAGTTGTTTAGAAGGTAGTTTGTGACTTTAAAAAAAAATCACTATGTTGTTATATAAGAGTGTATTTTAATGGTAGATTTAATTTTAAATAGCTATTAACGTTGCAGAACACATATGATTTTTTTTCATGCAAAGTGACATATCCACTGCTCCTCTGAGTGGAATTTTTTTGGTGGCGGAGTGGAGTGGAGGTGGGTGAGGGCAAGGGATTTGCCACGTTTTTCTTTTGTTTATCTTTAGTAGTTTAGAATGCACTTTGTGACTTTTTAAAAAAAACAATTGCTATGTTGTTATAAAAAAGAGTATTTTAAGGGGGAACTTCCGGGCAAAGGCCATTATAGGTCGCAATATCGTTACTGCTTTAGTTATCGACATCTATCTGTTAAATATCACTTTCCTAGGCGCCATCTGATACTGAATTCAGTGGATCATATAGTAATTAAAGATTCTCAACCAGTTAATACGATTATTTTAATGATTGCTGGTATTAGCTATACTCCGTGACTTTTCTGAGGCTGAGGTCTACCCCCCCGACAACCCTCGGAGATCTGCTGTATAGCAGCTCCAAAGGTGCACTGCTTTCCTTTGGCTTCAACAATATGGAAGACAGCTTTACTGCTTAACCAGATAAAAGTGCGTTTCTTGGAACATTTTAATAAGATTGAAAAGAGAATTACTACAATCCTTAATCTTGTTCAACAGCCAATGGAGCATGGCCTTACTAGCCCTAATCCAGAGGAACTCTCCGTGATGTCAACACCCTCTGAAGATGATATCTTGGAAGCCTCTAAACTTACCTTTCTTTGTTCTGGAGATGAAGTTATGATGAGCAACTACAGCGATCCTACAGAAGCTTGCAAGGATAGCAGCTGCAGGGAGGATGTGATTGACCCACAAGGATTGTTGCAACAACACCCCATCTCTACAACTACTGCTCGGGCCCTTAAACAGAGGGTGTCCTACATAGATATATGGTCAGCTGTGAGACCGATCGCCATGAAGGACTTTCTCACTACATTGATCCGGCCCAGCATTGCAATTGCATTTTTCTGCACATATCGCAATAAAAAATATTACAATTCATGAATAAATCTATTGCACTACAAGTTAATCCAAGTATGATTCTTTAGCTACCTAATTATTCACACAACATAACCAGCAAAAAGCCCTGCAAATAGACTACCACATTCTATAAATGTAGTTCTTTTGCACAACAAACATTTTTTCACATTTGTTTTCTTTCCTTTTTTTCCTTTCCTTTTTTCCTTTTTTATTATGTCTATTACAAATTTCAACTGTTATTTATCTGAAGATTATCTGCAGTTATACTTAAAAAAAAACCCTGATATCATATATAAATGCAAGACAATGTTAATCACTTTTTTATAATGAAATTGTAACAAATTTTCTGCATAAAAGTTACTGTTTAATTTAATTCTCAATAAAAATTTAAATAGTAATTAAAAAAAAATAATAACATTAAAAATAAAAATGAAACAAAAATATTTGAATTGTTTTTATCATTTTAAATAGCTATTTCTGTTGCAGAACTCATATGATTTTCTTTTTATGCAAAGTGACATATCCACTGCTCCTCTGAGTGGCATTTTTTTTGGGGCGGAGTGGAGTGGAGGTGGGTGAGGGCATGGATTTGTCACAATGTTTATTTTTTTCTCTTTTTCTATAGTTGTTTAGAAGGTAGTTTTTGACATTTGTTTTTTTTTAAACCAAATACTCTGTTATCATGAAAAAGTATATTTTAATGGTTGTTTTTATTTTTAATAGCTTTTTACTTTAAATAACTTATATGAATTTATTTATGCAAAGTGACATCCCACTGCTCCTCTGAGTGGTATTTTTTTGGTGGTGGAGTGGAGGTGGGTGAGGCAATGGTTTGTCACATGTTTTTTTTCTCATTTTTTCTAGTTGTTTAGAAGTTAATTTGTGACTTTTTGAGAAAAAAATCACTATGTTGTTATATAAGAGTGTATTTTAATGGTAAATTTAATTTAAAATAGCTATTAAAGTTGCAGAACACATATGATTTTCTTTCATGCAAAGTGACATATCCACTACTCCTCTGAGTGGAATTTTTTTGGTGGCGGAGTGGAGTGGAGGTGGGTGAGGGCAAGGGATTTGTCACGTTTTTCTTTTGTTTATCTTTAGTAGTTTAGAATGCACTTTGTGACTTTTTTTAAAAAAAAAACAATTGCTATGTTGTTATAAAAAAAGAGTATTTTAAGGGGGAACTTCCGGGCAAAGGCCATTATAGGTCGCAATATCGTTACTGCTTTAGTTATCGACATCTATCTGTTAAATATCACTTTCCTAGGCGCCATCTGATACTGAATTCAGTGGATCATATAGTAATTAAAGATTCTCAACCAGTTAATACGATTATTTTAATGATTGCTGGTATTAGCTATACTCCGTGACTTTTCTGAGGCTGAGGTCTACCCCCCGACAACCCTCGGAGATCTGATGTATAGCAGCTCCAAAGGTGCACTGTTTTCCTTTGGCTTCAACAATATGGAAGACAGCTTTACTGCTTAACCAGATAAAAGTGCGTTTCTTGGAACATTTTAATAAGATTGAAAAGAGAATTACTACAATCCTTAATCTTGTTCAACAGCCAATGGAGCATGGCCTTACTAGCCCTAATCCAGAGGAACTCTCCGTGATGTCAACACCCTCTGAAGATGATATCTTGGAAGCCTCTAAACTTACCTTTCTTTGTTCTGGAGATGAAGTTATGATGAGCAACTACAGCGATCCTACAGAAGCTTGCAAGGAGAGCAGCTGCAGGGAGGATGTGATTGACCCACAAGGATTGTTGCAACAACACCCCATCTCTACAACTACTGCTCGGGCCCTTAAACAGAGGGTGTCCTACATAGATATATCGTGCTAAAAATAAATACACAGAGCGCCTCCTAAAAGGCTAAGACACTAGTAGTGACAAGATTATTTAAATAAAAAAATATTGAAATTCTATAGGGGTATATAAAATATTTTATAAGCTACTTATAGCTAAAATATACAAACAAGATACAAAAGTGGATCCACTTAAAATTAACAATAAAATATGCATATATCTATATAAAAAATAATACAATTGTGGTTAAAAACCACAACAATATACAATCTTAATCACAAAATAAATTAAAATAAAACAGCTGTTGATGGTTGGATAAAAAATAAATATAAAAACATCAATTTACTGAGTAGGTGTCTAAAGAACAACTGCACACCATTAGGAAATTGGAAAAAAAACACAATGTGGTCATCAAACCAGCGGACAAGGGTGGGGGGATTGTTGTCCTGAATAAAGAAGACTACGATCAAGAATGTCATAGAATTTTATCTGATGACCACACTTATGAAGTATTGAAACAGAACCCGGTTGAGGGTTACAAAAGGGAGTTAGACAGACTCTTAGGAGAAGCCAAAAACAATGGAATACTGAACGATAAGGAGTTCAAGTATATAGGGACAAAAGACCCAATAACTCCGGTAATATACTACCTCCCTAAGATACATAAGTCCTTGGTGAACCCACCGGGTAGACCAATAATTTCAGGCATCGGATCATTGACAAGCAATCTGTCGGAATATGTTGACAGAAACCTTCAGAGATATGTTATGGGACTACCATCCTACCTTAAAGATTCAACCCAGGTTCTGAACATATTGAATAATATAGAATGGAATGACAATTACATATTAGCTACATGCAACGTCACATCCCTCTATACTAGCATACCCCATGAGGGAGGTATAGAGGCGGTGGAACTTTTCCTGAAAAAAGATGAATAAGTACCAGAATTACAGAGAAATTTTATTCTTGATGCGATAAAATATATTTTAACACACAACTATTTTAATCATAAGGGTATTTTTTACAGACAGACGTGTGGCACAGCGATGGGGACCAGGTTCGCGCCGAGCTACGCTAATTTATATATGGGGCAGTGGGAACACATATTTTGGGAATCCTGCCCAGCTAGCGCGGACCTGGTCCTCTATGCACGCTATATTGACGACATTTTAATGATATGGAAAGGCACAAAGGAGGACCTATTACACACAATACAGGTTATGAACAATAATACCAAAAACTTAAGATTCACTTTTGAAATCAGTGCCAAGGAAATTACATTTCTAGACCTGAAAATTGAGGTGAAAAATGGAATATTGGAAACATCCACGTTCTTCAAAGAAGTGGACTGTAATAATTATATCCACCAGGAGAGTTGCCATCATTTCAAGTGGAAATCCAATATTCCTAAGGGACAATTTCTTCGCCTTAAGAAAAATTGTTCAAACCCAGAAAAGTGGGAAGAACAAGCAACAATACTTAAAGGGAAATTCTTAGAGAGAGGCTACGAAGAGGATAGCCTAAACCAAAATATGGAAGAAGTCCGGAATAAAGATAAAAGAGACTTATTGAAATATAAAAATAAAAAAAAAATAAGATGGGCTTGTCAACCAATAGTGAAGATACTCTTATTGTCCCATTCATTACAGGATATAGCGAAAATAGATATCTAATAGAAAGAATAATCCGAAAACATTGGCCACTCCTGAAAGACGATGAAATTATAGGAGAAAAACTTCCACCTAACCCCACATTTATTTACAGGAAAGCCAATAATCTCAAGAACATATTGTCCCCTAGTGTTCCCAAGACTCCGAAAACAACTAGCAAAGATGTCTTTGGTAGAAACCTAAGGGGTTTCTTTCCTTGTATAAACTGTAAAGCGTGTGAAAGGGGAATAAAAACACGAAACTTTATTTCACACAATTCTAAAGTGAAGTATGAAATTAAAGATACAATAAGATGCACAAGTAAGGGGGTCATCTATATGATACAATGTAACTGTGGTCTACAATATGTAGGCCAGACCTCCAGACTTTTGAAAGACAGAATCAAAGAACACCTGTTAAAAATCAAGCATAAAAATGCAGACACACCACTATATCGGCATTTCACGCAGCAACATCAGGGAAGACAAAAAGATCTCAGCTACATAGGTATCCAATTGGTTACAGCCAATTGGAGAGGGGGGAACTATGAAAAGAAACTATTAACTGCTGAATCAAAATGGATTTTCAATTTAGATTGCCTTTACCCTAAGGGTCTTAATAACAAAGAAGATCTTGTCCATGGAAGTGCTAGCCTCCTATGTAAGAGATAGCACACATGTCACAGGGTTTAAGATAGGTTCATCGGAATACAAAATCACGATGTATGCGGATGATGTATTTACAACACTAACACATCCTAGCGAGTCAGTCCTCGCCCTTATTTCTCTGATACAGGAGTATGGACACAGAAAAAATCACAGACCTTCTCACTTAACTGAAACTGCCACATAACTTTCTACAGTCTAAGAACACAGAAAAAATCACAGACCTTCTCACTTAACTGAAACTGCCACATAACTTTCTACAGTCTAAGAACACAGAAAAAATCACAGACCTTCTCACTTAACTGAAACTGCCACATAACTTTCTACAGTCTAAGAACACAGAAAAAATCACAGACCTTCTCACTTAACTGAAACTGCCACATAACTTTCTACAGTCTAAGAACACAGAAAAAATCACAGACCTTCTCACTTAACTGAAACTGCCACATAACTTTCTACAGTCTAAGAACACAGAAAAAATCACAGACCTTCTCACTTAACTGAAACTGCCACATAACTTTCTACAGTCTAAGAACACAGAAAAAATCACAGACCTTCTCACTTAACTGAAACTGCCACATAACTTTCTACAGTCTAAGAACACAGAAAAAATCACAGACTTTCTCACTTAACTGAAACTGCCACATAACTTTCTACAGTCTAAGAACACAGAAAAAATCACAGACCTTCTCACTTAACTGAAACTGCCACATAACTTTCTACAGTCTAAGAACACAGAAAAAATCACAGACCTTCTCACTTAACTGAAACTGCCACATAACTTTCTACAGTCTAAGAACACAGAAAAAATCACAGACCTTCTCACTTAACTGAAACTGCCACATAACTTTCTACAGTCTAAGAACACAGAAAAAATCACAGACCTTCTCACTTAACTGAAACTGCCACATAACTTTCTACAGTCTAAGAACACAGAAAAAATCACAGACCTTCTCACTTAACTGAAACTGCCACATAACTTTCTACAGTCTAAGAACACAGAAAAAATCACAGACCTTCTCACTTAACTGAAACTGCCACATAACTTTCTACAGTCTAAGAACACAGAAAAAATCACAGACCTTCTCACTTAACTGAAACTGCCACATAACTTTCTACAGTCTAAGAACACAGAAAAAAATCACAGACCTTCTCACTTAACTGAAACTGCCACATAACTTTCTACAGTCTAAGAACACAGAAAAAATCACAGACCTTCTCACTTAACTGAAACTGCCACATAACTTTCTACAGTCTAAGAACACAGAAAAAATCACAGACCTTCTCACTTAACTGAAACTGCCACATAACTTTCTACAGTCTAAGAACACAGAAAAAAATCACAGACCTTCTCATTTAACTGAAACTGCCACATAACTTTCTACAGTCTAAGAACACAGAAAAAATCACAGACCTTCTCACTTAACTGAAACTGCCACATAACTTTCTACAGTCTAAGAACACAGAAAAAAATCACAGACCTTCTCACTTAACTGAAACTGCCACATAACTTTCTACAGTCTAAGAACACAGAAAAAATCACAGACCTTCTCACTTAACTGAAACTGCCACATAACTTTCTACAGTCTAAGAACACAGAAAAAATCACAGACCTTCTCACTTAACTGAAACTGCCACATAACTTTCTACAGTCTAAGAACACAGAAAAAATCACAGACCTTCTCACTTAACTGAAACTGCCACATAACTTTCTACAGTCTAAGAACACAGAAAAAAATCACAGACCTTCTCACTTAACTGAAACTGCCACATAACTTTCTACAGTCTAAGAACACAGAAAAAATCACAGACCTTCTCACTTAACTGAAACTGCCACATAACTTTCTACAGTCTAAGAACACAGAAAAAATCACAGACCTTCTCACTTAACTGAAACTGCCACATAACTTTCTACAGGTAGCCTTCTGGGAAACAGCTTCCCTCCCACCCTACCCCTCACCCACCCACCCCAAGTTCACTTCCTCATTTATAGATAGTCTCCCACACAACTTTAACTCTCCTGAAATGACAGGTGCACACACTGATCAGCACATCCTTCCATTCCCTTAACCCCATAGAATACACAGTACTTTTATTATATTATGTTTCATATACCTTTCATTCCCTTATGCAATTGCTACAGTAATTCTGTGTCTTATGTTTTTAACTGGTTCCCAATTCTGTAAACATGCTCAATATATTCATATTCCTTTTTGCTACCCTTTGTCTCTATAACAAACTACACTATTCAATTACTCCTTCTCCCTCTCCACCTGCACTGTTCATTAGCCCATCTCTCCTAAACTCACCTTACTTTTCTACTCATGAACTTTACCTATTCCTAAACACTCTCTCTACCCCCTCCACCCCATCTCAAAATCAGTCTCACTACTGCAAATCTGTATCTCATCTCATGTCACTCTCCCTCTTGCTTCTACTTACTGCTAGTGACATCTCCCCTAATCCCGGTCCCCAACCACTGACAAGCCATGCACATCCATGTGTACCATCCCATAGACTCAGAAAACAAAACTCTGCACACCTTTCTCACATTCCTCTTGCATCTAAAGCCACTACCCCATTCACCTGTGCACTCTGGAACTCTCCCTCTGTTTGCAACAAACTCACTTCTATACATGACCTCTTCATCTCCCGCTCCCTCAACCTTCTGGCCCTAACAGAAACCTGGCTCTCTCCCCTAGACACAGCATCCACTGCTGCTCTGTCACATGGGGGTCTACACTTCAGCCACACTCCTAGGTCTGGTAATAGACAAGGAGGTGGTGTAGGTATTTTACTTTCCTCTCGTTGCACCTTTCAACAAATACACCCTATCTCTTCCCTCACTTTTCCCTCATTCGAAACCCACATGATTCGCTTATTCTCCCCTCTCTCTGTACGTGTAGCAGTCATATACCGACCCCCTGGCTCCGCAACTCAATTTCTAGATCACTTGGCTGCCTGGCTACCCTACTTCCTTTCCTCTGACACCCCTGCCCTCATTCTTGGCGATTCAACATCCCCCTTAACAATCCCACTGCCTCATCTGCTAAACAACTTCTGCAACTCACTTCCTCCTTCGGTCTGTCACAATGGACTGATTCTCCCACTCACAAAGACGGTCACTCCCTTGACCTGATCTTTAGCTATCGATGCACTCTCTCAAACTTCTCAAACTCCCCTTTTCCTCTGTCTGACCACCATCTCCTTACCTGCAACATTTCATCCCTTCCTACAACTCTCCCACCTTCTACTCCTCACACCAAACTTCACAGAAGCATTAGGTCTTTAGATCAGCAACAACTTGCTAATTCCCTTCATCCACTCCTCTCATCCTTCTCCTCCTTTTCCTGCCCTGAACAATCTATCTGCCACTATAATTCCACCCTTATATCCGTCCTTGACAATCTCGCCCCTCTTACCACTGCTAGGAAATCACACACTCATCCCCAGCCCTGGCATACTCCTCTGACACGGTACCTACGCAGATGTTCCCGTACTGCTGAACGGCATTGGAGAAAATCACGGAGTTCTGATGATTTTCTTCATTACAAATTCATCTTGAACTCCTACTACTACTCTGCCCTTAATTTCCACAAGCAACACTACTTCTCTACCCTTATCTCTAATCTTTCTTCAAACCCAAAACGTCTGTTCTCCACTTTCAATACTCTCCTCCGCCCTCCCCCACTTCCTATTACAACTTCTCTGTCAGCCCAAGACTTTGCCAGTCACTTCATTAACAAAATTGACTCCATCAGAAATGAAATCAGCTCTCAACACAATTCCATTCTCTCCCCCCCTCAAATACTCTCACCCAACCACAACCCTCATAACCTGAAACTTAGTTCATTCTCCCCTGTTACTGAGGATGAAGTTTCAGCACTACCTGTCCCCTGGACCCTATCCCCTCACAGCTGCTCCCCCTCTCTCTGCTACCCTTACCCCTATACTAACACACATTTTCAACCTCTCCCTCAGCACTGGTACATTTCCCTCATCATTGAAACATGCGCTGGTCACACCTATCCTCAAAAAACCTTCCCTTGATCCTACCTCCCCATCCAACTACCGCCCAATTTCCCTCCTCCCTCTTGCTTCAAAGCTTCTCGAAAAACTAGTATATGCACGCCTATCCCATTTCCTTACGTTAAACTCCCTTCTTGACCCGCTGCAATCTGGATTTCGTCCCTATCACTCCACAGAGACAGCTATTGTTAAGGTCACCAACGACCTACTTACAGCCAAATCAAAAGGCCACTTCTCTCTGCTTATCCTCCTTGATCTGTCCGCAGCCTTTGACACGGTCGACCACCCTCTTCTGCTCCAAACCCTCCAATCCTTCGGCATCTGTGACACAGCCCTCTCGTGGCTCTCTTCCTACCTGTCAAACCGTACCTTCAGTGTAGCCTTCTCTGGGGCCTCCTCTGCCCCGTCACCACTTTCTGTCGGAGTACCGCAGGGCTCTGTCCTCGGTCCCCTTCTCTTCTCTATCTATACGTCATCATTAGGTTCCCTAATTAAGTCCCACGGTTTCCAATATCATTTGTATGCCGATGACACCCAAATCTACTTCTCTGCACCAGAACTATCTCCTTCCTTGCTAACCCGTGTCACTAACTGTCTTTCTCACATCTCTTCCTGGATGTCCTCTCACTACCTCAAGCTAAATCTCTCCAAAACTGAGCTCCTCATTTTCCCCCCTTCTTCCAAAGTCTCCACCCCCAATATCTCTATAACTGTCGACAACTCCATCATCACCCCTACCCCCGCACGCCCATGTCTCGGGTCACATTCGACTCAGATCTTTCCTTCACTCCTCACATTCAGTCATTGGCTAAAGCCTGCCGCTTTCACCTTAAAAACATCTCTAAAATTAGACACTTCCTTACACAAGACACAACTAAGATTTTAATCCACTCTCTTATTCTTTCCCGCCTTGATTACTGCAACTCTGTCCTCTCTGGTCTCCCCACCTGCCGTCTAGCTCCTTTACAATCCATAATAAATGCCTCTGCCAGACTCATCTTCCTTACACTCGCTCTTCATCTGCTGCGCCTCTCTGCCAATCCCTTCACTGGCTTCCTCTTGCCTCTAGGATCAAACACAAAACCCTCACTCTGACATACAAAGCACTCAACTGCACTGCTCCCCCCTACATCTCAGACCTTGTCTCCAGATACTCTCCCTCCCGTCCCTTCGCTCTGCTCATGACCTCCTACTCTCCTCCTCTCTTGTCACCTCATCACACTCCCGTTTACAGGACTTCTCCAGACTGGCTCCCATCTTGTGGAACTCTCTGCCTCGCTCCATAAGACTCTCTTCTAGTTTTAAAAGCTTCAAGTGCTCCCTAAAGACTCTACTGTTCAGGGACGCATACAACCTACGCTAACCTTTCCTAATACCAGTTCCTCTCCTCCACTGCAATCCCCTGAACCCTCTTAGCATGTAAGCCTAATAGTCCAGCTGTTTGTGGATCACCTTCTTAAGAGCTGACTACAACAGTGCAACTCTTGGCAGGGCCCTCTACCATATAATTGTTTTGTTGTACTCCCCCTTTGGTTATAGCGCTGCGGAATCTGTTGGCGCTCTACAAATAACCGATAATAATAATAATAATATGGCCGCTATTCAAATTTTAATATAAATATATCTAAATCTGAATTGTTAGGTATTGAATTAGAGCCCATAGCAATAAAAGCCCTGCAACAACAATTTCAATTTAGAATCCAAGATAAAGCAATCAAATACCTTGGAGTTTATATCTCCCCTAATATCCCTGATATTTCATTGCTTAACTACAAACTACTTAAATTACATGTGTCCTCATTACTTAGAGTTTGGAATAATAAATTCCTTTCCTGGCTCGGTAGGCTTAATGCGATCAAAATGATAATATTACCCAAAATTCTGTATTTCATGCAAACCCTGCCCATCCCTCTTCCTGAACAAACAATTTATCAGATACAAAAAATGTTGACCACGTTTATATGGGCACATAAGCGCCCGCGAATAGCTACTGCTATGCTTTACCACCCTAGGGAATTGGGAGGTATAGGGCTCCGAACTTACAATACTATAGACAAGCAATCTTCTTGACCAGAATAGTTGATTGGTGCAAGAACGCAGTCAATAAAGAATGGGTCCAACTAGAACATCAGTTAGCCAACAATACCTCTCTAGGGGGCTTATGTTGGCTCCCTCCCAATCAAAGAACATTTTCAAATACTGTAGCCACATCGACACGAGAAACATATAGATGTTGGGATCAGATTCTTAAGAAACATCCACACATATCCTCATCATACTCTCCACTAACCCCCTTGGTAGGGAATGCACTTTGTCCTCTTCACCTCATAAAGAGAGAGGAAGACCCTATAGGTATTCGAGAATCTCTCCTGTTTGTGAATTCTACTCAGCAGGGAAACTGAAATCGCAAACTG